>NC_090780.1:12705000-12985000 GCF_040054535.1 Antennarius striatus | reverse complement strand
TTCTCGCGACATTTCCGGGACGCTGCTGCCGGGTGAAAACATGGCGGACGAGTACGGACCTAAATGGGACCGCTGCCTCGCTGATACAGTGGTGAAAACAGGTTAGTGCGTTTTCATATGAAGCCTGTGTTTGTATTTAATTGTACATTACACCAGTTAGTAATCTGCGCTGCGGACGAAGGCGACAGACGAGACCTACCTGTCCGCGATAGAGGTGACTGAGGTCAAAGGTAAACGTGTCCCCAGAAGGAACAACCGGGGGTGTTTGGGGTCAGGAGGATGTTCTGATTGAAGTCCACAGCGTGTAAACGTGAGCTGGACGGAGAGGTGGCTTTGCTCACAGTCACTGGTTGGGTTACAGTATGGACGCCGGAGCTCGTCTCCACCCTCACCCATAAATAATTACTTTACACTTAATTCACTTTAACTCAAAGCGGCTCCATTCTACATATTAGTTTAGGGTTTATTTAAATATAAACTAAAATCACTGAACTTGTGAGGCTGAACTAAAGGCTAATACTAATAAACCACTTTATTTATATCTAGACCATGAAAAGATTTGCTCTGGAGAAATATGGATTCCAAAAATGTTTAACTTTTCTCATCAAAAGTTTTGGATTTATTCATTTTTTTAGTGTGTATAATCTGCACAACGTGTGTTGCAATCTTTAAAAGTGGAATTATTAAATTCCATTGTGAAGGTATAGACCAACACTCGAGAGGAACTTGCTTGCAGAAGTCTGAAGAATATATCATCTCAAAAACCAGTGAGAGCAATTTACAGGGATCCTCTCTCATTCCCTCACAGCATAACAACAGTTACTAACAACCGAGTGTGTTTTGTTTAGTTCCTGAAATTTTATGGTACTCATATGTTTTCAATAATTACAGATTAAGTAAAAATGATCTTGACACAACAGAGATATTACAAGGTCAGATAGTTCAGTCAGTTTTTAAAATGTCAAACTTTTAAACTTGAAATTATGAGGCAAAAACAACGTTGCATGGGATTCCAAAAGCAGCTGTTCAGTCTTTCCAGAGAAAGATGGACATTTTCAAAGTGGATGTCCAAGTAGACTGAAAACATTTTTGAGCAATGAAACAAATTGAGGTTAAGAGACATGTTTCCCTTCATGTTCAGATTTCATACAAGAAATGATTAGAAACTTCTGCGATTGTTTTGACAACTTCAGCCTTGGAAAGCAGCTCCTTCTTTTCATCCAGAATCCCTTTCTGATCAGAAATATCAGCACATTGTCACAGGAGGCTAAACAGATCTTCAAGTGGGCGGAAACTTGATCTTTACAGATGGAAATTATTAATCTGGGAGAAAATGTGGCATTGAGAGAACAGTGTGGATTTTCCCCACAGAATGTAGGAAGGAGAGTTGCGATTTTGATTTTTGTTTTGAAGATCAGAAGTTTGTGCTTCCATGTTCATAATAAATCAGCCCAAATGATTTCGTTCTTCTTGGAGGATGATGTTTGGACTGAGATTATTGTACCTGTATTTACAATGGACATGTAGAGATGAAGAGTTAATATTAGTTAATGGAAGTTTTTTTTAATTATTTTGATCAGTAAAAATATTAAATAAACTGATTATTCAAGTTTAGCAAAAAAGCTCAAACCCTATATTTCTGGAGGCAGTCTATGATGGTCTGGACCTCAGCTGGAGGGTTTACTTACTGGATAAGCCTCATCCATTTGGTTGACTGATGGCAGATTTTCAAATACAAATGGAATCAAATTATTTTGGAACATTCACCAGCTGATATTAGTCAATCAGCTCATCCTGGAAGAGGGTTTTGACTGTAAACACTATTCAGCGATTCTAAAGAATTGTCTTGCACGCAACAATCTTCAGGATTATTTCATACTTCAATTTTATGTTGAGTAAATTTTAGAGTAGAGTTCTTTTTTTCTCATAATATTTAGGATATACCGAGGATAGTGGTGCTAAATGCCAGTAAAGAGCTACTTCCTGAAGAGGTTCCAGGTGCATGATATCAACTGTTAGTCCCATAACTATTACCATCTCAATGACAGGCTTCAGTCTTTGCAAACAAAATTTACCTGTGGCAGGGAAATCAGAGTTTTTAATTCTTGTTAGAAACTGGATAACAGATGGACTAAATGGCGGACTCAAACAAATGAATCTTGAAATGATCAGAATAATCCAGGCTGTGCAGCCAAACAGCTCCAGTAGCAGGATTTTGGAAGGCATTTTTTGACACTGGTTAATTTGTACCTCTGACAGACTAAAAACTGCTAGTTGAAGGGTAAGTAGCTTCAGAGCAAACATTGGTGGCTGTAGGTTAAACAGTTCATTCTACTTGAAGACAAATGTTTTTGTTATAATCCATCTCCCTTGGAGATGTCTAGACAAAGGAAAGAATGCCAGAATGAGATGCTGATCTGCCCTCATATTTTGCCAATGCTTTTACTGTATTAGTGTCAGTGGAAAACCAGAGGCTACAGTAATGCTCTGGCGGAGGAGCAAAGGAAAGAGGTTGCGACAGACGGAGAACCTTAACTTTAACTGAATCTGGGCTTGAAATGGATGCAGAGAACAATGATTTGTTGTTGATCCAGCTGATAGTCGGGGTCCTGTGTTCCTGTCTGACATGCAGACGTTCTGTTAAAGAGAACAGTCTGAGGGTTCTGGTTTAGGCAAATCGGTCATGCTGCATAGCTCCCTGAATTTAATTAAGGGGGGGGGGGGGGGCGTTATGTGTTTTCTGTTCTGCCTGGCCTGCTGTTGGGTGTGGTGTGGTCTGCAGCGAGGTGAACTTAAGTGCACAAACACATTCCTACTCAGGTCGGAGCACTTCAAACAGGTTTGCCACCTCTGGTGCCAACGGCGATCCGTCTGCCGGGCCAGGCTGGGGCAAGACATCACTCCAGTGGGGCTTTAAACCATCACCTCTCCCGCCCGCTGACTCAAGGGCTCTGTTGTTGCTCCCTTGAACTCACTTCTCCCTCTCTTACACCCCAGTCACTGTTTTCTGTCTCTGCTGTATGTTCTTACTGCGTTTTCTCTCCCTCTCTTTTTAATGAGCGGTGTCTCACTAACTTGTGCTGTTTACTAACTCCTGCATCAATCACACATGGGGCACCCTGCCGCTTTCGTTGAGACAGATTTACATCTATGCCAGCCAGTTTTTTTTAAAACAGGATCAAACATGATCGCTTAACCTTAGCAATCAACTCAAGGCAAACCATTTAAATATGTACCTTAATCATTTCTTTTAAACTGTTTTTTCCCGCTCTTTGCAGTAACTGGCCTTGGAGTTGGTGTGATGCTGTCTGTCCTATTCTTTAAACGTAAGAGCTCTTTCTTAAGATAAGTGTGTTTTCTTGTCGTTGTTTGTTTGGACATGCTTTAAATCTTTACTCCCTCAGGTCGCACATGGCCTGTCTCATTTGGATCCGGGTTGGGACTTGGCATGGGGTACGCCAACTGTCAGCATGACTTTAGGTCACCATTCCTGATCCACGGCCGCACAGTTAAGGTGAGTGCATGTGGACAAAGAGGTATCGTTTGTCATCATTTGTTTGTCACATCATCCTCCATGATTGTTGTGGGTTGTTTTGTTTTTTTGCAGGACCAGTAATGAAGGACTAAAAATGAGGATTTCCAATGAATTTTTGAATGTCTTTTGTGTGTTGTCCTTGTTATGTTGCTGCTCATTTCTGTCCAGACACTAATGTTGGACAATATCAACATTATGTTTATCGAATGGGCATGGAGGGCGTATTTAATAAAGTAATTATGGAAAACTGGTTTTCTGTTTTTCTGTGCGTGTTTGAAAAGATGAAATGTGGTTTGGGGTGGGAGGTGATTTTGTGTCTTAATGAGCTGGGACACTCGAATGCCTGCTGTTTTGGAATGAGGGCCAGGTCCAGCATCTGCAGCCTTGTTAGCGAGTGGGAGGAAGAAACGTTACACAGAAGATGGACCGAAGCAAATACCGTTGTGAAAGACTAATGGTATTGTTAAGAGAGAGAGATGGAAAGATATTCCCATTTATAGTTGTACGTTTCCTATAACAAGCATATACACGCAGTATTTCATGCTCCAAAGTCCTACTTTAAGTTACGAGGTGTGTTTTTTTTTAGCTAAGACTCTTTTTATCACAGGGAGTTGAAGCAGCAGATAGTTTTTGAGTGTAATTGATCACTTACATGAAGTTACACGATCCTTGTTGAAGAGGTGTGCACAAAAACATTAATCCAGCCCCCTGGTGAAGCAGAATCTGTGGAATGCAGAGAAATGCCATTTCTGGACTGGAGCGTGATCTTATTACAAACAGGTGAGTTTTGTACTTTGCACCCTGAATGGAACACATGGACTAAACTTGAACATCAGAGAAAACACTTCACATCACACACATATTTTCCCTCTTCATCACTGCAGCAGTTTTCCTGTGTCAGAATTTGAGCCATGTCACTCGTCCCTTGTCCATTAAAATATTTGTTTGCCAGTGAAGCATGAACAGATAGGGGTGCTTTTAGACATAAGACAGCCTGAACACCTGTAAGGAAGGAGGCATTGGTTGGATGAAGTGCAGAAATGTGTGTGTGTGGAGGAGGGTTAGGTTGACGAGTGACAGCTGAAGTGTCAGAGGGCAGCTGAAGCTGTGGATCTCACCTGTTGGTACTTGTCTGAAAAGTCTCTTCTGTGATGAATCATAAGTATCAGACGACGATCGTAACGATCGATCGGTCAATTCAACGACCCTGAGCTAAGCTCATTTACCAAACCCTACAGGACAGTTAAGGTGTGAATCCTTCTGATGCAACTGTTCAATTTTCAGAGGGGATTATTGTGGGAGTTTTTTCCTCATTTGCAGCAGAAAGTGGTTATGACTATTTTATCAAACATAACTCATGAGTTGTTGACTGAGTTGTTTAATCTATAGGCCACACAGATCAGTCACAACTATTTCTGCAAAGAATTACTCAGAATTTCACGAAAGTAAAGAGTAACACCAAAATCTAACTTTATTAACTGATTCAAATACATGTACAGATCCAGTGGTGACGATGTTACATCAGATGACTACAATCCAATGCATCAAAAGTGGATGCACCAACATAGAATCACGCTCTCTGTGATATTCATGCTATTAGATTATGATGAGAAATGTATTCCTGTGCACACAGATTTTTTAGGTGAACTTGTGTGACTATTTTGCTGTTGTGTAATTTGGTGTATAACAATCATTAATATACCAGAGTCACATATTGTGCGTGTGAAAATGTTCTTTCGAAGACTTTTCCCTCATCTTTGAGCTGCTCTTTCAAGGTTTGAACCACAGAAGACACAAATATTTGTGCCTGACAGCAACAATTTGTACCACCAAACTGAAACCACATTCAATTACTGTAGATTGCCACGAATATTCCCCCTTGTTTCTTTCCATTTAAATTTGATTTTTATGGAGGCTACTTACTTGCCATCAAAACAAGGAAACATTTATCCCTTCAGACTTTAACTCCTAAGGGTGACAGTGCTTTCACGCCAAACTCATCTTCAGACTTGTTTGACATAAGATTGACAATCGTTTCTGGTTAAATAACCTGCGTTTTGAGTGATTTAAACCTCAATGTTAAGACAGGGAAGAACATGAATCAGCTGTTCATCTGTTACATTGCCTTATCTTACTGTTATTTCAAAATCTAAAATCACATGCGGGTAAAAAAAAAAAAAAGCCAGATGTATCTCCAAAGTTAAGGTATGATCGTCAAGTATTTGTTTGTTCCTGCTATATTTACTTTTCTTCAGTAAATCCCTTCCTGTCTGACTCCTACATTGCCTACTTTGAGTAAATGTTGAAACTTTCCCAGCAGTTTCTTTCCCTCTCCATTTTCACTCTGCGCAGCGGGACCCCAGTGTTTGGGCTCAACCGCGCCTCACCCCAGAGTTCTCCAACAAAAGGCAACAACTTGGATAGTGTTTGGAGTGGAGTTGCAGGGGAATCGAACACTGGACGGGGGGAGAACAAAGGGGAGGGACAGCTCGGAGCTGATGGACTCAAGAGATGAGATAGCCCTCGTTACCTACTCATCTCCTCATCCTCCCCGACGCACGGACGGCTCTTTTTTTCTTCTAGGATGATGTAACTGTTTTATGACAGAGTGGGCCTGGATTTATCCTCGTCGCACACGAAGTGCTCACATTTTCCTTGTAATATCCGACGGCACAGCCCGCATCCTGTGCGTGTCGGAGCCGGAGTCCAGCTTCCAGTGACGGGCTTTCAGCTCAGCGCGATCGTTGCGCGGCGCTCGGTTCTCCTGGCTGTTCCTCCTCGGGCTGGTTGAGCGCTGGTAAGGGTCCACATCCGCTGTTACTGCTCGTTACCCCGAGAGTACTTTATTACTGCTCATTAGTTTGACAGGTAACTCTATCAGTACGATGCTGAAAGTTAGTAATCATCATTCCAGAGCTAATTTGCATCACTTTATTGTTCCAACCTTTACTTTCCATCCGCTTTTTTAAGCATGTTGAAGTTTGTAACTACTCTTTATGTGTAACATTATGTCGATTTTTTAAAAAACCAAAAAAAACCAAAAAAACCCGGGTGAATCGCATAACGCATGAACGATTAAAATGGGAGTGACATTAATGTAATTTTTTTTTTTTTTTAAATGATTGACGCGTCCGCAGCTTGGATCAGGCGCTAAACGCGTCGTGAGTGACATGGCGTACTTTAATGTGGCTTTTAAAATGACCCGATCAGACACATGGCGGTAACACACGAACATATTCAGAGGCAGATGTAACGTGTCGTGGATCAAGTCTGCGTCACGACGCACTTCAACTGCAGTTGAAAGCACAACCAAGCCGTCGGTGTGACGCGTTACAGACGCGGGTTCCAGTTTGCCGCGGGGCGCTCGGTCGGTAGAGTCTGTGCTTTTGAAGTTTGTCAGCAATGATCGATATTCTTAAATGAAGTCCTTCCTCCTCACAGCAGCACATCCCCTTTATTCTCCTCCATCTGCTGCGTGGAGACGAGGCTGTTTGTGGCACCAGCATATGGAAGTGCTGAAAAGTGCGTGAAGAAGTCGACGTGGGTGACCTGCTGCACACTTTTTATTTTTTTTAATTTTTTTTTTATAAGCAACACGAGAAAACGATTTAGTAGGTTGTAAATTACGTGACTGCTCAAGGTATTTTTAAAGAATAGTGAAGCAGAGCAGAGGACAAGACAGGCCTTGAGACTCAGGTGGAGCAGATATTTGGCCTTCACAAACTTTTATTTGTAAAACAACTTTTTGCTGTAGAAATGTCACGCTGTGACATGCTTGAAGCAAAATTCAATCTGAGAGAAATAGTATTGACTGCAGCTCTTAAATGGAATGTCAGTATTTCCAGGAATAGTCCATAAAGTTAACTGAAGACAGCAGAGCATGGTGGGGAGGTGAAAGAAAAGTATGGGAGCTGAGAGTGAAGTAGGAACGGGCTTGTGACCTGCTCAGGGTCCACAGCTGTGGAGATAACTCAACCTGAGTGATAGGAATAAATAATTATTCTCCATCTAAGAGTCAAAATGATGGCAGAAACTGAGAGATGATTTTCCTTGCTTTTAATTATTAATTAAACTAGAGACCACATACACTTACTGGAAGGTCAGTTGTTCAAAGCCCAGCCCTTGTAGGCTATATGATCCAGTAGGAATGAAGGTGTGATCCCTCTGGAGTTGAGCTGTGACTGGTCAAACCAGACAGATGCTGGACCTCAGTCCAACACCGCACCATTAGTTTGCTTTCATAGTCATTAAATACAGAGTATTCACTGTATCTGTAATGTAATCAGATACAACTCACATACTGTTGATCATGTTCAGTAATTTACTGACAAAACTACATTGTGCTGTAAATCAAAACATTAATGAATTGTACTGTATATTTCCAGAACTATTTTGACTGTGACGCTGGTGCCAGTTAGTTGTTTTATATTTATGAGCTAAGCATATTAAATGGGAAAAATATGAAGCAGAGAAAGTGTTGCTTTCATGGATCACCAGGAGGTACACGACCTGAAGCTGAAGGGATACGGAAAGTAAAACATCTGACCATGAGATATCCAAACACATGAACAGCTTTTGTGACTGCCCTTTAAGAGAGTGGTTTTGTCTGGAACACGGTTAACAGAGCGCTAACACGCTGTGGTTTTCTGCCACTTTAGGTGCAGTCATGTGGCAGAGGATTCAGATCTGCTGCACACTGTTTGCACTGTGTTCAGCAGCACCGCCTGCACACATCAACCGCCTGGCGCTGTTCCCTGACAAGAGCGCCTGGTGTGAAGCCAAGAACATCACACAGATAGTCGGGCACACGGGATGTCAGCCTCGCTCTATTCAAAACAGGTCAGGATGAAGGCCCTCCCTGTCTCCCTCCCCCTCCACGTCTGATAATCTGTAAAGGCAGCAGAACAAAGTGAATCATCCGGAAATGTGTAGGTGTAAATAAGTTTAATCCTCTGGCTGATGCCTCTTGCAGTTTCCACTGACGCTATCAAAGTGCCGCCCAGAGCACAGATTAGGCAACTTCAGCCTAACCTTCCACATTGATGTGTTTTTGCTTGTTATTTAGTATTTTCTTCAAACATTTACTTAAACTTCACTTAAAGTGATTAACGTTTTTGTATTTTCAACTTTACACAAGAGTTTTGGGCTCTATGTTTATGAAAGCATGAAATTAATCAAGATCAAAGACTGACTACATGGTGTGAAGGCGAATAGGAGGAAACAATTTAAAATTAATGAGAAAACAATACTCATAAAGAGTAAATAGTGTAAATATGGAGACTCTATTCCACTACTTATTTATTGCTGTGGTAGCATTTACAGCAGCAACAGTTTAGCTGTTAATGAGACACGTGTCAACCAGTGCAGCAATGTGACTCATTACAGACGCCAGGCTTCATCGATGAAGCGCGGCAGAAGGGTCACTTTGGTGTTTCTATTTGTGTTTTAATGGGATTTGAAAAAAAACTGGAAAAATTGAGCAGCACCACATTATTCCTCTATTGAAGAAGCTGATTTGTTCTGGGAAAATTTTCTTTCAGCTTCAATCCCCAATATGAGCAGTACAAGTTCACTTGCTGCTGCCTTCATTTAACACTATAATGTCTGGGGAAGGACATGTTCTCACCGTGTTCATCATAATCACATTTACAATCAGAAGTGGACATGATAGCGCTCACCTGTATGAAAAACTAACATTAATGTTAAGAGTCTGAGGATACAAGGCTCTGATAGAAAACTGTACAAGTGATTGAAGTGTATGGGGTGTGTGTGACCAATAATACACTCTGTTCTTTTCACAGAGCTTGTCTGGGGCAGTGTTTCAGTTACAGTGTCCCCAACACGTTCCCACAGTCGACCGAGTCTTTGGTACACTGTGACTCCTGCATGCCTGCCCAGACACAGTGGGAAGTGGTGAGAGTTATAGCACATTGCACTTCACTGCGCTAACACACTCCAACACTATTTTGTCAAACTCAAACCACAAGTTTCCATCATGAAAAATGTTCATCATAAAAGGAGACATTATTGAATAGATTTTTATTGGGATTCTTTTTAGTTTTCTGTGATTCTAAGCTCATATTTTATATTCCTCTGAAGTTCGTTGTCGCTCTCAGCCAAAAGGAATCCAGTCTTGAGACAACAAAGGCTTTGTAGTGAGGTGTACGCAGTTTGGAAAGCTGCCACGTTGGTCCGGTGGGTGGGAACGCAGGTGAAGTCACCTAAAGTTTCAGAGAGAAATTTATCTTTGGGGAACAGTTCATTTGCCTGGTAGATATTCTAATTTCATTGCAAATTTTATTGGTGAAAAGTAAAAAATAAAAAGCAAAGAAAAGTAGCCATCATAAAGAAGATAGTACTCCGTCCTGTTTAGGCCCTTATGCAATATCTGGATGAAAAAGCTGAATCAGCATAAGAAATGTGGGGTAATATATTATAAAAGATAAAAATTGTAATGTAGAGATGTAGAAAGGCTATAACTATGCTGAGGGTCACAGTTAGGTTGTATATTATGTTGTATATTATGTCAATGTTTAAACACACATTTTACGCACATCAATCTGTCCATTACAACAAAACAATAAAAAAAAACAAAATTGAGTGTATAACAACGTGGGGAAATGTGTGTGTGTGTGTGTGTGTGTGTGTGTGTGTGTGTGTGTGTGTGTGTGTGTGTGTGTGTGTGTGTGTGTGTGTGTGTGAACAGGTGACTCTGGAGTGCCCAGGTAGTGAAGAATCCCCTCACGTTGATAAACTGGTGGAGAGGATATTCCAGTGCAGCTGTCAGTCCTGTAGTAAGGAAGGCGCCCAGGAGGGGGCGCTCATGCAGCTCTACCCAACAGACAACGTCCTGGACGCTCCGCCCCTACTCGACACCCTGATCGGCGTTCGGTCTCACCCTCTCCCCCCTTCAGACACACCCGCTATTAAGCACGCTCACCCGCACACTCCGCATCACACACTACCGCAAAAATCGGATGGAGGGTAGGTCAAGGTCATGACCTTGCTGATTCATTCAGACCTCCTTAGTTTCCTCCACGCTGCATCCTCTGCACCTGTCTGTAGGTTTGTGAAGGCACTTTGAAAGTATGGCTTACCGTTATGATCAAATGTTTCTCACATAAGCGCGCGCGCGCACACACAGACACACACAAACACACACACATACACAGACACACACACACACACACACATACACACACACACACACACACACACACACACACACACACACACACACACACACACACACACACACACACACATTTTCACCAAGTCATACTATCAGATTACACTAATGTAAATAGGCTCTTGCAAACTCGCCAGCATATGCACTGTTTTTGATTAAACAAGTATTTTTGTGCATTCAGAGATCCTTACTTTTAATCTGGTTTAAAGCAAAAAGAGCATTTTATGCAATAAATGTTTTGTTGTGGAAACTGTTCTTCGGTCTTTTGTTGTATTCATGCAAGTTGTAGATAGGGATCTTCTTTTCTGCCACACTGAATATCAAAAAAAAAAAGAACTTGAAGAGAGTGACTGAGTTTAACCAAATAAATATCCACAGCTTTCTTTCATTGTCTTAAAGCTTTCCCTCTAATTGTGTGCCCATTGTGGGTTTGGGCTGTGGGATATTTTGTTTACTTTGATCAACAAAACCCTTGTCATGGAAAGTCAATGATGGTACCACTTACCGGAGCTGCATGAGGTTAACAAACTCTGCTTTTTGATGCTTTACTGGCATGAATAAGATGCCACTGGGCCAAAAAGTAAAACAGGATGCTGCAGTAAAACCAGTTTTTTTTTTCATAACTAACAATTTGGAGCTAAAGTTAATGTCAGGTGAGCATCTGGTGAAGTGATCAGTGTAGATGCAGGAAATGCTGACAATTTCAGCACACACATGAACCAATACATATCAGTAATAATGATTCATCATTTTGGAGTATAAGAGATTTTGGTCCCTAAATTAATGCTGTGACTGATGCATATTTTTTAAATAAAATCAATTTTTTAAGTATCTTTCAAATAACTGACTTAGATTCAACACTGATGATGTCATTCTGATTTCACTATTGTGAGTCTAATTTATCAGTCATCTCTTCCTGTGGAAGCAGCACATAATGTGTTGTAACATAGATCCAGTGTTCAGCAGATTGTCTTTCAGGTCATTTCAGTTAATCAGTATCATAACCTAAAGTCATATTATTAGGAATAATAAGCACTTAATTACTTAAATTACATGAGAAAAATAACAGAGATCCCGTAATTACTCAGTAGTGAAAACACCATCATTGTCATCAAATGAGGTCATGATTCATAACGTTATGTAGGGATGGATGGATTAATGGATGGATGGATGGATGTGCAATTCTCAAACAGTCCGACAGATGGCAGCAGATGTTACAGTAGTGTATGGACTGGTTCATTTACTGGTTACTTTTTAAATTATTTATTCTGAAAGCAACAAACATTGTCATCACGTCTCTTCTCCTCCTTCAATCATTCCGTTATCTTTATCTACACGTCCAGGCAGTATCTTTTCTTCCATTTCTTGTCAGCTCTGACCCTTATCCTTCCATCTTTATTCTCTTGTTCTGTGTAATTCAATTTGAACAGCAAAAGGCTGACTGTCTGTCTGTGGTGCAAAAACAAATCGATCATTCCCTTATCTTGTGGCTGCAAAGCTGAATGGTCTGACACCGGGGGAAAGCAGACTGCATCAGGATAAACTAGGACATTTCTGAACAAGACACAGTTTATTTTAAATTGTATATCAAGATAAGACAAAACTTTATTGATCCACAATGGAGAAAGTTCAGTGTTTTAGATTCTCTCTGTTTAATATTTACTGCATGTTGTTCTCAAACTGGCCACCTCATCTTTTTTCTCTTGGTACTAAACAGTATTTCTTTGTTGATAGATGTTTTCTGGTACAGTTTTGACTGCCCAGGATAAATAATCTGTGGTTTTCAGTCTAACAGTATATGTGTTCTCTATCTAGTTTAATGCACCATAAACTTATTTCTTTAGATACAACACTGTATCATTTAACTTCAAACTGCATTTGGTCCTGTTAAAACCTCAGCAAAGGTCAGATGATTTTCAGCAGTGAAGTCATGGTGTTTATCCCTCAGTGTTGTAAGGTGAGATGTCAGACCATCTGAGGTCAGTGGAAACAACATTTTCAACTGATAAGAGCTACAAATTACATTGACAATGCTAAAGGTACTACAGCACCGGATCCAAATATTTATCTTTCAGAGAAATGGCAGTCATGTGTGTGTTTTTGAGCTGATCATATGAAGTTTGAAACCATTACTTTACCCTTTCCTTATTATACATATTTTATAAAGCATATATAGATTATAACTGCTTACAAAATGGAAGGTGTTGCTTTCATGAAGTTGTAAGAGCAAGTTCATGTTTAACAGGCTGGAAAAGAAATTGCTCTTTGTGTTCTATCTATCTGTTTGATAGCAGTGTAATTAAAAATGTTGCCAATCCATTAATAAGAGTGTATAGTTCTTTCTTAATACACCATCACATTTGCATACACAAGTAAAAGTGTTAAATCAAATTAAATAAAAATGTCGTTAATTTGATTTATTAACTCAAAAAATATATAAACACAACACTTCTGTTTTTGTTCCCATTTTTCATGAGATGGACTTAAAGATTTATAATACATTCCAGATACACAATATTACCATTTCTCTCAAACATTGTTCACAAATCTGTCTAAATGTGTGATAGTGAGCACTTCTGCTTTGCTGAGATAATCCATCCCACCTCACAGGTGTACCACATCAAGATGCTGATCTGACATCATGATTAGTGCATAGGTATACCTTATACTGCCCACAGTAAAAGACCACTCTGAAATGTGCAGTTGGGGTTTGTTTTTGTTTTTTGCTTTATTGGGGGTCTGGGGACTCAGAACCAGTCAGTATCTGGTGTGACCACCATTTGCCTCATGCAGTGCAACACATCTTCTTTGCATAGAGTTGATCAGATTGTCAGTTGTGGCCTGTGGAATGTTGGTCCACTCCTCTTCAATGGCTGTGAGAAGTTGCTGGATATTCGTGGGAACTGGTACACGCTGTCGTATACGCCGGTCAAGCACATCCCAAACACGCTCAATGGGTGATATGTCCGGTGAGTATGCTGGCCATGCAAGAACTGGGACATTTTCAGCTTCCAAGAATTGTGTACAGATCCTTACAACATGGGGCCATGCATTATCTTGATGAAACATGAGGATGTTCATGGATGTATGGCACAACAATGGGCCTCAGGATCTCATCACGGTATCTCTGTGCATTCAAAATGCCATCGATAAAATGCACCTGTGTTCTTCATCCATAACAGATGTCTGCACATACCATAACCCCACCACCACCACGGGCCACTCGATCCACAACATTGACATCGGCAAAGCGCTCACCCACACAATGCCACACACGCTGTCTGCCATCTGCCCTGGACAATGTAAACTGAGATTCATCCGTGTTCATCGAATGTGAGCATTTGCCCACTGAAGTCTGTTACGGCGACAATCTGGAGTCAGGTTAAGACCCCCATGAGGACAACGAGCATGCAGTTGAGCTTCCCTGAGACGTTTTCTGACAGTTTGTGCAGAAATTGTTTGGTTATGCAAACCAATTGTTTCAGCAGCTGTCTGAGTGGCTGGTCTCAGACGATCTCGGAGGTGAACCTGCTGGATGTGGAGATCCTGGGCTGGTGTGGTTACACGTGGTCTGCAGTTGTGAGGCTGGTTGGATGTACTGCCATATTCTCTGAAACGCCTTTGGAGATGGCTAATGGTGGAGAAATGAACATTCAATGCACGAGCAACAGATCTGGTTGACATTCCTGCTGTCAGCATGCCAATTGCACGCTCTCTCAATGCTTGTGGCATCTGTGGTATTTTGCTGTGAGACAAGACTGCACATTTCAGGGTGGTCTTTTATTGTGGGCAGTATAAAGTATACCTGTGCACTAATCATGATGTCAGATCAGCATCTTGATGAGGTACACCTGTGAGGTGGGATGGATTATCTCAGCAAAGCAGAAGTGCTCACTATCACACGTTTAGACAGATTTGTAAACAATGTTTGAGAGAAATGGTAATATTGTGTATCTGGAATGAATTATAGATCTTTAGGTTCATCTTATGAAAAATGGGAGCAAAAACAAAAGTGTTGCGTTTATATTTTTTTTGAGTATAATTTAATTACTTTCTTAAATATCATTTAATGCCCATCAATCAAAGGTTAAAGTAATGTAGCCGCAAGAGGACACAAGCCAATGTCTTATTGTGCCGGTCCCAAGCCCGGATAAATACAGAGGGTTGCATCAGGAAGGGCATCCAGCGTAAAGCTTTTGCCAAATCAAACATGCGAATCAAAACTAAGACTTCCATACCGGATCGGTCGAGGCCCGGGTGAACAATGTCACCATCAGCGCTGTTGACCTACAGGGTGCCGGTGGAAATTGGACTATTGTTGGTCGAAGATGGAGAAGGGGGAAAGTGTGTTCGGAGGGAGAGAGCGAAGAGGAACTCCAAGAGTATAGGACTGAGAGTAGGGGATGTTGAATGTTGGAACTATGACAGGAAAAGGTAGAGAGTTGGTTGACATGATGCAGAGGAGGAAGGTAGACATACTGTGTGTCCAGGAGACCAGGTGGAAAGGTAGCAAGGCTAGAAGTTTAGGAGCAGGGTTCAAGTTGTTCTAACATGGTGTAGATAGGAAGAGAAATGGAGTAGGAGTTATCTTGAAGGAGGAGTTTGTTAGGAATGTCCTGGAGGTAAAAAGAGTGTCATATAGAGTGATGAGTCTGAAGCTAGAAATCGAAGGTGTGATGTTCAATGTTGTTAGCGGGTATGTTCCACAGGTAGGATGTGAGCTGGAGGAGAAGGAGAAATTCTGGTTGGACTTTGATGACGTGATGCAGAGCATACCTAGAAGTGAGAGAGTTGTCATTGGTGCAGACTTCAGTGGGCATGTTGGTGCAGGAAACAGAGGTGATGAGGAGGTGATGGGCTGGTTTGGTATCCAGGAGAGGAACACATTCAACTGATAAGAGCTATCAGTTGGTGGTTGACTTTGCAAAAAGGATGGAAATGGCTATAGTAAGTACTTTCTTCCAGAAGAGGCAGGAACATAGGGTGACCTGTAAGAGTGGTGGTAGGAGCACACAGGTAGACTACATCTTATGTAGACGGTGTAATCTGAAGGAAATTAGTGACTGCAAAGTAGTGGTAGGCGAGACTGTAGCCAAACAGCATAGGATGGTGGTGTGTAGGATGACTCTTGTGGTGAGGAAGATGAAGAGGGAAAAGGGCTGAAGATGAAATGGTGGAAGCTGAAAAAGGAAGACTGTTGCATGAGTTAAGACAGGCTCTGGGTGGTCAAGAGGTGCTTCCAGATGACTGGACAACTACAGCTAATGTGATCAAGGAGAAAGGTAGGAGAGTACTGGGTGTGTCATCTGGAAGGAAAGTAGATAAGGAGACTTAGTGGTGGAATGAGGAGGAAAAAGAGGTTAGCTAAGAAGAAGTGGGACATTGAGAGGACTGAGGAGAGTAGACAGGAGTACAGGGAGATGCAGCGTAAGGTGAAGGTAGAGGTAGCAAAGGCCAAACAAGGGGCTTATGATGACTTGTATGCTAGGTTGGACAGTAAGGAGGGAGAGACTGATCTATACAGGTTGGCAAGACGGAGAGACAGAGATGGGAAGGACATGCAGCAGGTTAGGGTGATTAAGGATAGGGATGGAAGTCTATTGACAGGTGCTACTAGTGTGATGGGAAGATGGAAAGAGTACTTTGAAGAGTTGATGAACGTGGAAAATGAGAGAGAAAAAAGACTAGAAGAGGTGGCTGTTGTGGACCAGGAAGTAGCAAAGATTAGTCAGAATGAAGTGAGGAGGGCATTGAAGAGGATGAAGAGTGGACAGGCAGTCGGTCCTGATGATATATACCTGTAGAGGTTTGGAAGTGTCTATGAGAGGTGGCAGTAGAGTTTCCGACTGGGTTGTTCAACAGGATCTTAGATAGTGAGAAGATGCCTGAGGAATGGAGAAGTGTGCTGGTGCCCATTTTTAAGAACAAGGGAGATGTGCAGAGTTGTGGCAACTACAGAGGAAGAAAGGTGAAGAGCCATACAATGAAGTTATGGGAAAGAGTAGTGGAAGCTAGACTAAGGGCAGAAGTGAACATTTGTGAGCAGCAGTATGGTTTCATGTCAAAACAGAGTACTACAGATGTAGTATTTGCTTTGAGGATGTTGATAGAGAAGTACAGAGAAGGTCAGAGGGAGCAGCATTGTGTTCTCGTAGATCTGGAGAAAGCTTATGACAGGGTGCCCAGAGAGGAACTGGTATTGTATGAGGAAGTCTGGAGTGGCAGAGAAGTATGTTAGAGCAGTGCAGGACATGTATGAGGACTGTAAGACAGTGGTGAGGTGTGCTGTAGGTGTGACAGAGGAGTTCAAGGTGGAGGTGGGACTGCATCAGGGATCAGCTCTGAGCCCCTTCTTGTTCGCTATGGTGATGGACAGGCTGACAGACGAAGTTAGACATGAATCTCCATAGACTATGATGTTTGCAGATGACATTGTGATCTGCAGTGAGAGCAGGGAACAGGTGGAGGAGAAGCTAGAGAGGTGGGGGTTTGTCCTGGAAAGGAGAGGAATGAAGGTTAGCCGCAGTAAGACAGAGTACATGTGTGTGAATGAGAGGGACCCAAGTGGAAGAGTGAGGTTACAGGGAGAAGAGATCAAGAAGGTGGAGGATTTTAAGTACTTAGGGTCAACAGTTCAGAGCAATAGAGAGTGTGGAAAAGAGGTGAAGAAGCGTGTACAGGCAGGATGGGACGGGTGGAGAAAAGTGTCAGGTGTGATGTGTGATAGAAGAGTTTCAGCTAAAATGAAAGGAAAGGTGTACAAAACTGTGGTGAGACCAGTGATGTTGTTTGGTCTAGAGACAGTGTCACTGAGGAAAAGACAGGAGACAGAGCTGGAGGTAGCAGAGATGAAGGTGCTGAGGTTCTCTTTGGGAGAAGGAATGAGTACATCAGAGGGACAGCTCATGTTAGAGGTTTTGGAGATAGAGTCAGAGAGGCCAGACTGAGATGGTTTGGACATCTCCAGAGGAGAGATAGTGAATATATTGGTAGAAGGATGCTGAGTTCTGAACTGCCAGGCAGGAGGCCTAGAGGAAGACCAAAGAGGAGGTTTATGGATGTAGTGAAAGAGGACATGAAGGTAGTTGGTGTGACAGAAGAGGATGCAGAAGACAGGGTTAGATGGAGGAAATTGATTTACTGTGGCGACCCCTGAAGGGAAAAGCCGAAAGGAAAAGAAGAATCAAAAGTTAAAGTTGTTTACAATCTCACAACTCAACTGTTCCCATTCATGTCTTTAATATAGAACTGATTATATTATCAGAATTTGTAAGTCAGTGTAGGTTCAAAATAAATCTTTATAAATTATTTCATTGTTAAACAACAATGATGTATAATGTATACCTACGTTTGTGGTCTTTCAGTTCTTCCATATTTTTTGTTTTCTGTGATATTGTTTGCAGAAGTGTGTAGTGTCTTGAAAAAGAACACCAAATATTTACACATTTTTGTTGCTAATATGTTTAGAAATAAAAAGTATCCAATGCGTTGTGGCGAGAACGCGCGCACAGCAGTGACGCGCGCCGTCCGGAGCGCCTCGCTCAGGCAGCAGCTTCACCACAGCGACACAGGTTCGAGTACCGGGCGCGTCTGTCCGCTGCTGCTTTGCGATCCACCGGCGGGATTATTCTGTAGACGGACCGAGAGTTGCTGGAGAATAATTCAACATAGGGACGAGAGGACTTAGCCGAATCTGTACTTGGAGGTAAGCAACAACATTTATATTGTTTTGTTTTTTGACATTATGAAATTATCGAAAAAGCAGAGAAACATAGTGAAAAATAAGTGTATTATATCATCTCTCTGTCCCTGTCTCTGTCTCTCTCTCTCTCTCTCTCTCTCTCTCTCTCTCTCTCTCTCTCTCTCTCTCTCTCTCTATCTATCTATCTATCTATCTATCTATCTATCTATCTATCTATCTGTCTGTCTGTCTGTCTGTCTGTCTGTCTATTAATTACAGCTCTCTTTTCTTCCTCTCTCCACACAGACACACACACACACACACACACACACACACACACACACACACACACACACACACACACACACACACACACACACACACACACACACACACACGTATTCTTTCAGTGTGGGTTGGTATCTGCAGCTCAGCAGGAGGATGATCAGGTGAAGAATTTGGACTGATTCATTTAAAATTCCACATATTGGCATCCAGTCAATTCTCTATAGTGACAAAGATCAAAGCCCAGATTAATGATCGAGTTAAAGCGCTTAACAGTGTCCACATATGTGTGTGAAAATCAAAGAGATCCATAGGTCTCATTTACATACAGTAATGAGTTATTGGCTGCCTGCATACCATGAGGTGGTCGGGTCTGCATCCACGCACCATGAGTCTTATTGATGGATTTACATCCGAAGGAATCAGCCGGACAGACCTTCACGCATTAGGATCGTTGTTTATGATTGTGTGATGATGAAACTGTGAGCTGACCTCATCCATACACAACAGGTTCTCTTTCTTTTAATGAATAACAGCATGAAGAGTTTGAATCAGAGGTCTGACCAGAGTGTGTGTGTGTGTGTGTTTCAGGATGTGTGGTATGGACGTGGAGCCAGATAACGGCAGCTCAAGCGAGGAAGAGAAGGATGATGAATTCTGGGGGGCTGGGGAGAGAGTGAAGATGCTACCCCCTCCCATGGCCCACAGTGGGGGCAGTGCATGGGGTAGCCGGCGGGGCAGGTGTGGCTGTGTGTCCTGCGGGGCGGCGCTCATCCTGTGGAACCTGTGTGTGGTGCTGGTCAGCGCTCTGCTGCTGGTGACCGTCTTCTCTGTGGTGCTGCTGCCTGCTGTGCTGCTGCTTTACATGGGCTTCCTCTGCCATTCCAGGGTGAGTAGTCAACAGCACTGAGGTGTGGAGTTCAGGCATGTTAATGTGTTGTTTGCCTCTGTTTTAGCCACACTATGCTGCTTATCCTCCCTTTGGATGATGCGTTTAAAGACACTGGCTGAGATGGACACTGATTCACTGGCATCATATCAAACACAGAAAACTTTTACTAGAAATATGCCTCAGAATGTGAAATATGAACAGTAAGACCTATGATTTCTATTATGCAAGATAATATTTCTACATTTCATGCTCCCATAGATTTTTAATTTTTGCTGATTTTTCAAATAAAATTTCCCTTCACTTACTTTCCTGAAGCTGTAATTTAAAACAGACTCAGTGAACAACCTTCAACCACTCAAATGTAATCACAAAACAATTTGTAAGAACAACTAACACCCGGGCGCCACGGTGACGCAGTGGGTATTGATGTTGCCTCGAGTCACAGCAGGATGGATTGATGGATGGATGGATGGATGGATGGATGGATGATGGATGGATGATGGATGGATTACAAAAGTTAATATCTATAAATATAACTTATCAAGAGAAAAGATACTTGATTTACCTCCGTCTTTACATATTGCAATAGATTATATCCTTTACACTCTCTTCATGCTCAATAATCTTAACAAGTCAAGCTTTGGTTTCCAATGGAAACCATATTCACAACTAATCATAATGCTGGATGTGTCCTTGAAAGTAACCTGTTATAAGTTTTCATCATATTTTCTCTCTATCTCAATCATTATTTAGCAAAATAAGGGCAAAAATGCACAAATTATATGAAAAGATTTTTAATGGGGATTAAGTTGACATATTGTTAGCTATGTGTTATTCTCCTTTATAAGGCTTACAGAGAAAATTTCTCATAAATGTAAGAATACAAACTGGGGCCATTAACATGTTCTGCATTTTTGCAGAATGCTATCAATAGGGAAGACATGTGAAGAACATTTAGTTCTTGGTATTTGCAGTATTTGATCAGATTAATAAATAATGCAAAGGCGAGTCTGAAGTATGACACAGCCAGTAGTTGTCCTCAATTGTTTTGCTTGCACAGTACTGTATATGACTTTACTTAAGCCATCTTGAAACCTCGTTGTACTCTGCAGCAAACAAAATTGAAATAATTTTACGTAAAACAAGAAGTGACGCAAGACTAAATGAGACCTAAAAAACCAAGACTGCAAGCTGCAATATAAAATCTCTAGAATGACATAATGGAGAAAGATCCGTTAGAATGTCATTATCTTCTCACAGCACCAAATCTATCTGCTGAAGGCACTTTTGGCACCTTGGAGTATCATTACCTTGTGTTCTGGTGCTGCCCATAATTGATTCCATGCTAACTGGGGGTTTCTAAGGTTTGGCAAAACATTTTTCAAATGAACATTCCATTTGATTTAGAGAGGCTGTAGGTGGGACCCTGCTAGTAGCAAAGTTACTTCTCATGACAGATAGATTTTGTGAATTTTAAGCACAGGTGGCAGAAAACTACAACAAATAGTGTCTGAAGCCCAACATCAGATGTTATTTGGGTTGACATTACTTATGATGTCTTTAGAATAGATAAAAGTACTCTTCAATTAGACTGCAATGGGACAATTCCTGAAACTTTCAGTTTTAGTTCATTTTTTAAATTTATTACGTATTATTTTCATAATTTTGGCCATATGCTTAGATTCAAACTGGTGACAGACTGAACATGAATAGAATAGAGGATCTACTGAACAGACTTTTAAAGCTGCTGACAGTAGACAGAGTCTGTGCAGTAGACAGAGGTGTGTGTCTGCATGAGCTGGAGTGAGTTTAACAATCCTGTTGCTGGGGTTTGTTTGTCAGAGGTGAAACTTCCTAAATCACTTTTAAAAAGGGGGCTTCAGGTTCAACCAAATGCTTTTCACCGGGTCTAATTTTGACAGAGAGGAAATATTCTGCTTCAAGTTTATGTACCTTGAGATCTGAAGGATGTCTGCATGCTTTCACCTCAAGCACTCTCTGATCGTGTCTCACGCTCTTCCTCTTCTTATGCATTTACTGATTTGCTCTCTTTGCTGCCTGCCACTGTCATTTTTTATTTTCGCAGTTTCCGTCTTTATCTCTCCTCTGTTTTTCTTGATTGACAGCTCAGAGGGTAACTGAAAGCCACTGAGCCACTTCTCCTCTGAGCTGCAGAACAGCTCTGTCACAGCTCACCACCTCCACGTCCCACCCTGAATATCTACAAACACTCACACACATACTCATCATATCTATTTGCTTTTTGCTCGAAGAGAAACTGCTGCTGCCAAAATGTTCATCAGGTCCTCTGGAGCGTCTGCCTGTTCTGATGATACCTGCTGATTTTGTCTCCACAGGTTCTTGATGCCTCTTCTGCCATCTGCCGTTATCTGGATGACAATAGCTGCTCAGCCCTCATCATTCTTGGCTTTGTGATGATGTCACCACTAGTGGTTGTTGCAGCGGCCATATTCTGCTTGCTGCTCCGCCGGTTCCATCTTCTGCTCCTTATTCAGCCAATGGCGCGGGCCTGGTACCGAGGATGGTTTCCGGGCTGGGCGGGCAGCATCCATGCCTGGGTCTGATCGAGAAGAGTCAAGATGAATCAGGAAGTTTGATCAGTGTATGGTCGATAAAATAAACAGCATACAACTTAATTAACACTGTTATATCACACTTAGGCTGTCAACACTACTTCTCAGCTAGCTGCTACACTGTGAGGGAGATTTTTTTTTAAACATTGATTTTCTGTCTTGCTCAGAGTTAGATGAGAACGATTACACCACTGTCAAATCTGTAGCATAAACATGAAGCTACAAGTGTCATCTGATTAGCTTATCCAACAGCACATGAGTGGGACATAGGTGTTTGTATATTTTGCCCTCATCCCAAGAATATGAGATTTTGTGTGTGTTTATTGTACATATTTCCTCTTCATTCTTGTTTGTTCTGTTTCAGGAGCCAAAATATTTTTGTGTATTTATCTTAATTGAAATGTAGTCTTTAACTTCATATACAAAAATCACAAACCTGCACTCATTTAATCTGAGGAACAAAAAGTTTTGTAAAATAAAATATCATTGTAAGATTTTCCTTCGTGAGCAAGACTCAAAATAGAAATTTAAATTTAGAGAGCAGCACATAGACGACTGGTTTATTCTGGTACTGTAGCATTCATTTGGAATTAATGTACAAAACTAACGTGATTTGTGATTTTACTTTCAGTTTGTGAACTATACTGACATTTAAATGTTGATGTTTTATATTATTTATTGTGAAAAACAGAAAATAATCAGAAAACAGACAGTGTGTAAGGAATTAAATCTGATCTATAAAGTGAATTAAAGTTGTAGACAGGTTTATCTGATGTATCTATCTTAAAACCAACTACATTTAAAGTTCACTCTTCATTCTGAAAACGAGCTGGAGACAAAGCAGTGGCTGCTCGGAGGAAACCTTTTGTAAAAGAGAGACTTTAATCATCCGCTGAGGATCTGAATGTGCCGCCCACTTGCGTTCTGGTCAATGAAATTCATTATTGACACAGACAAATGATTCATCTTTAATTGTGTGTTGCTGCACTGTGTTAAAATGTCCAGATTTGTGTTGGATTTCTCCTGAGAAGGATTTGAATCAGAAGACTAATGAAAGCAAATGAACTGCTGGCATGTTTGGTTAACAATGTTGGAAGTGGACACATACAAAATAACACAGTATACGAAACCCTTAATAAATCTATTGTACCTGTATTCGTCTCAGTCCTATTTAAAGCTATTCACTCTGCAAGTGAAACAGAAACCAACATTTCTTTCTAAAACTTTGGAACCAATTTGGTTGGAAAACCCTTTTAATCAAACTTGTTATTTATTTAGAATTTGCAACAATTACGCGCACAAAAACACCGCCCAGGTAACTAAACACACCATGAGTCTCAGACATGTTGTCTATATTACTGAAACTATCAGTGTTGGTTCCAGGGTCAGACCACTGGGGGATTCAGCCCCCAGAAAGAGGACACATGTCTGTGGACGCATACATTTTTGGGTACCATGACTCTGCAAGACAGGCTAACAATGCACATGGCAGAGAATTATACTGGCAACATGCTGCCATGTAAAATTATATTTATTTCGCTGTACCATAAACATTTGTGTTATGTTGCAGAAGCTTAGAGCCATTCTCTGGCCCTGCAGAGCATTATATAATTATAATTTAACAGACGATGCAAAGACCACCGATCAATGGGTGGAAATGAACTGCAGCGTGTTTATATTCTAGGTTGGGAGTAGGCACAGAATTAACAGCAAACATGCGCCCCACTGCCTGTGCTTACAACATTAACACAACATCACTAACACATCACCTGAAGATCGAACAGGACAGCCAACAGTCCCCTGAGCCTTTGTGTTCCTAATGCAGAACAGTAACCAAACAGAAAGACTGCTCCCTTACTGTCAATACTAATAATAACAACACTTAATGGTAAAATCACTGTAATGAATTTTACCCTTAAGGCCACCTCCTTCAGCTTATAAGACCTAGTATCTGCATTATGTGAGCCACACCAGTGGATACACGTCAAGGACAAGCCAGTACTCTATTTCATACTGTAATGGGTAGGTGTGTGTGTTGTTCCATCCTACTAGGGTGGCGCTGTATGTTCTGAAAGAGTTTGAGGTACGATGTACATTAAAGTATATCTATGGTTCTATTTTGATTAAAAACACAAAAATTTCCCTTCATTTTTTGGAAGGGGAACTGACAGTAATTTTCATCCCATTTTCTAGCGTTTACTTTGATATCAACAAAACAGCAGCACATTGTCATGTATAGCCTGATCAAGAGATGGCTTTGTTCAGTTTCTTTTGTGATAGATGTCTTATAAAGGTTTCTGGAGTCTGAAAGCTTTCAGTCCACATCACATTAGCATTATGACTTGGATTACAAAACAAAATTATTTAAAAACAGAGAAGTTTTTTTAAAGGATGTGTAAGCACAGAACAACAATGTTCTGAAGCATCATTAGTATACAGTATGTTTGAACCGCAGACAGTCTAATAGTATTTTTTGTAGGCGTACTCTTTCATGTTTCTATATGGAAATGATTTTCGGAGACTCGCTTTGGCAGAGTAATTTTTATTTGAGATATTTTAATTATGTCTTTTCCCTGTGACTCTGGTGAGCTGTTAGGACAACACTCCCCATAATCAAACATTTGGCAGTAACATCTGGGAAAATCTCCCAGTTAATGTGAAGAAGCCTTGAGTTGTGTTCAACAAAGTGTTTGTTGAACACATGGCAACAAATACCAGCGGCACGATAATGCAATTATAATAGTTTGAGTGGTGAAAACTGAAAAACGTAATGAATATTTTCATACTGGTTTGAATATCGGTGTCTGATGTTTCCTAGCCCCCCACAAATCGTCATGAACCCACAGAAACAGGAGGAACTACCGTCTCCAAACTCACTGCAGCGTCGTCTTCATTCAGAGCAGTGAACCTTCTGGCCTGTGCGAATATTTTCACATTTAAAAATCAATAAAGGTCTGCATTTGACCATTATTTCCATTAGCAATAAATCTGACAGCTATTCTCAATTACAGGTTAATTGTTTGGTCTATAAAATGTCCACTTGAATAAAAATGCTTATCAGTATAATCTAAAATCATCAAATAGTTTCTTGTCCAAGTAAAAACTATTTTACTATTATACAGAACACAGAAAAAGTAAAAACACTTGAATTTTAGAAGAAGGAACCAACAAACATTTTTCCTAAAAAGCGTCTGAATTGACATTTAATTTTCTTTCAGTTGTCTGTGGAGATAATTGGCTAATCTTTGCAAAGATGACATAATTGCATTGTATAAATTCTTTATTATTTCCGGGACATTCGATTTAATTGCAAAGAAAACGCTTTAGTGCAACAAAAAAGAAGAAAGAGGAACTAACACAGGTTAGTGAAGTCAATTTGGTTCATTCTCTGGGGATCACACAAGTCTGCACCAACATTCATGACAATCCATCAAGTTGTCCAGTGATATTGGAGCGAACACAACTTCCTGTGACTGAAGGAGAGGCAAACACAGCTGGTCCGATTCCAAGAATAGTTTGTCAGTAATTCTTCAAACTTGAATCCACAAGCAGTCATTACCCACCTTGAACAACCCACCCCCCTTTTTAAACATTAGCCTCCATCCACACACTCACCTGTTTTCCATGACAACCACATTATATCAGAGTGAATGCTGGAGGTGAACTCTGGGGGTGAAATTATGTGCCACAAAAGGGAAACTGTTGAGCTGACTGTAATAATATATCTGTATCTAGTGTGTGTGTGTGTGTGTGTGTGCGTGTGTGTGTGTGCGTGTGTGTGTGTGTGTGTTTCTGAAATTCAGTTATTTAATGCAATGATTTTGTGGAACAATCAGAACCAAGATCATTGAGAAATAAGCACAAACTGTGGGATGAAAAATCTACTAAGTATCAGCTTAATGTATTTTCATCCCTAGTCAGCCTGCCACAGCCTTCATCAAATTGATTCCAGTTACAACAAATAACAACAACAAAAAATCATTTATCAAATTAATACATAAATGAATTAAACTAGCAGCAGATTTTTTCCACAATTTTAGTTGAAATATTTCTTTGGCTGTGTCTCCATCTGACTGTATTGCAGTGAAAAATGGATCCCAGCTTGAATGTTTCTCATTTACGTGGGTAAGCAGTGTGTCCTTTCTACTGAGATAACGCGGAATGAGAATAACTATAAACCTCTAGACAAAGAGGCAAAATTGTGGCACCAAGTTCAAAGAAGAGAAGTCCACACAGCAGCAGTTTAAGTAAGCAACTAAATATAAGCCAAGCCAACAAGTCAGGTAGAAGTTCTTCATCTTCATCTAATAGCAGTCTGTCCTATATTACAGCACAGATTGATGTGATCATGCGAGCAATTTGTGGATCATATCCTAAACTCAAAACCACTGAACAAGCCAACAGGAAAATCAGCTTTCTGACCTGAGGCAAAGGAAAACGAGGAAACATTGACAATTACACACTGTCAACAAATTAATCTCCAGGATTAGAACAGACTTTGAAGAATTGATTGTGTTTAACCAGCCAATGAACAGAGAATAAATATGAGCTTAATCTGAAACAAGACCAGGATTAGATGAGGATGAATTCAGCTGCCAGTGGTGGTGTTAACATATATTTACATAGAAGCTTGTAAGGTTGTTAGCAAGCCTCCTGGTCCTTCAGTATCATTCCTATCCTTCTCCCTAAATGCTATTTATAACTGAATTATCGTCACCTGGGTTTAATGAAAGGTGACGTTAGAAACACTCTAATGCTAAGTGGCAGCAGAATGGGTCCTTAATTCAATCTGTGAGCATCAGCAGGTGTTGGATTCGTGTTTACTGAGTGGTAATAAGCAGTGTCATTGTTCACAGTGGGCTGAGTGCATCAGTCTGGCGTATGTGCGCTGTTTGTCATCACGCGTACACTGTATGTGCGCTGTATGGTTTTGTGTGTGTTGGAACTTCTAGTTTGTAGCTCTGTTATAATCCTGAACAGCCAAGTACACAAGACACACAAATGTTCACCAGCATAAATAAGACACCATATTTTGGCTCCTGGCATCTTGTCATGGCCAACTGCTGGTAATTAAGCAAAGGGATAAAGAGGGATAAGCAGCTACAGGCTGTGAGCCACGGCACAGACAACAGAATGTCATCAACGACACGTCTAGGGAGCAGCAGAGGCATGGAGAGATAGAGGATTTCATTTGCACAATGAACTTTTTGTCATTTTGTCTTCATTTGCACACAGTCACAGAAGCAGGGAAACCCCAACAGTGGTCCTGGGGGGAGGTGGGTAGAAATGTCAGGAGCTGGAGAGAAGTAGGTGTATTAGGTCCAAGATAATAAAGGTGATTATACGCTTGAGGTAGTACACAAATAATAGTAGTAGTAGTCACCTCCCCCAGTGCCTCACTGCAACCTGAACATGTAGCATGATAAATTAGTTATGTGTAATTTATCATGCTACAATAATAGACAGGACAAGTATTATGATGGTGCAGGGGTATGTTCATGTTGGTCTGCCTCATGGTAAATAAAACAGTTTTCTGACCTTTGGAAACATGCTGACATTTGAAATCAGGTGCTAATTATTATTAAATTTATGATTTATCAACCATCCCAGCCCCAGGAGCTCAGTGTGGCCCAGGAGCTGGACGTAACATCTACAATAATGTGATTGGGTTCCATTTTTTTGTGTAGACACGCTGTTTATTCTTCACATTCACAGATGCATGAAAAAAAATTGAATCTGCATGATCTGTACACTGGTGTCAAGGAGCCAAGTCTCCAACACTCTTTCCATACATATTCTTCCCTCAGAACAAATCTTCTCGTTTCTTGGTTTATAATCCAGAACTGGATCCAATGGTGGAGCATGATGATTTCTTTATGTCTGGATAATTTGTATCAATTAACCATTTTTCATGATGTTGGCAAAATGTGAGAAACGCAACAAATTAACTCTCTCTCTCTCTCTCTCTCTCTCTCTCTCTCTCTCTCTCTCTCTCTCTCTCTCTCTCTCTCTCTCTCTCTCTCTCTCTCTCTCTCTCTCTGTCTATATGTATATATGTATATGTATATATATATATATATATATATATATATATATATACACATATATGTATATATATACTCTGTGTGTGTGTGTGTGTGTGTGTGTGTGTGTGTGTGTGTGTGTGTGTGTATATATATATATATATATATATATATATATATATATATATATATATATATACACACACACACACACACACACACACACACACACACACATATATATATAAATGTGGGTGATCGCATGTCCTCCAACTCTGGTGATGGAAATAAAAAAAGACATTTGGATGAAACAAATAGTTCAACAATAGTTTTCCTCAACAGGTTGTAAAGGTAGAAGTTAAACCGACTAGTTTGGCATTTTATTTTATCATTTTATTTTACCATTGCTTTATGCTTTACTGCAAGTTTTTTTCTCAGAATAGGATCAGATATAATGCTGTTGTGGTGTCCGTGTAAAATCTGTTATCCACAGATATGAGCATAACTGACACTTACTAATAACACCCAGTTCTCTATAGCATAGAGAACTACGTCTCCTCTATACATCCTGTGCATGTCTGGTTGTGTGACTTTTAGCAGCTGTCTTGTTGAAAACAAGCGTTTTCATCTCAATAATTACAATCAGAGAGTCGTGTCATCCATTTTTAGGACGCAGACGTAATCATGGCTAATGACGCTAATTGCTTAAAGTCAATGTATTCTGTATCATAAATTGTGCTCACAATCACAGGCATTGATGCAGGAGTACCAGTAATCACAGTGTTGGTTGTTGTAATACAGGTCTGGAGCCCTGTCTGCTGTACAAGGATCTAACTGGGTGCAAAAACAGGAAAATGTTTTTTCAAAAAGAAGGAAAGATTTTAAAATCACTGCTGTAACAGGATAACACATTACCAAGTGCGAAACAAACAAATGTGAATTTCATGCCTCATTTGTCCTCTGCCTACTCTCTCACCTCGCTCTCACACGTCTTTGCAGCAGAAAATTGAACCTCTCCTTTCTCCTAGTATTAAACCACTTCATCCAGTTATTTATAGCTCCATGTCCTCCACAAGCAGTTTGCTTCTGTCTCATATTTTGAATGTTCCTCTGTTCCTGTGGTAAAATGTTTGAACTCCACAGTGAAGAATAAAAGACATTTGACTTGGCACTAACAGTTTGGAAGCAGCCATTTTTGATGAAACACAGATTTAATCAATGAAAGTGAGCCAGTTAGTGCTGCCGATTAGCAGCACCCTGACACAGTTTGACCAGCGGGAAGCTGAGAGTAAATATCACTGGTAACACAGGCTTATGCCTGCCTCCATGTTCAGATCAGAACTTTTATTGTACATTTTTCCTTCTCTGACTAACCTCACATTTGCGTTTCTGTCACGCTGCATTCCTCTGCCCCTCCTTGATATTAACCCATAAAGGCAATAATCTATGGCTGTCCGCCAGCTACGCTCTGTCTCTCATTACCCCCCACCTGGGAGAAGGAAAGAGCTCTCCCAATTAGACCTACACATTATACTCCCCCTCTCCTCTAGCTTTCTGTTATTATATCCTATTATCTCCTTTCAGTTTACGGCTTCATATTTCAGGTCTTTACCAAGCGCTGCCGGCGGCTCAGGCCCTGTTCCTATTTTCAGAAAATTAAATTCTATTTTTTGGCTTTGTCTCATTGCAGTTTCATTTCCATCTCCCATGGAGGCAAAAAATGAGAATCACGGAGGGCTTACACTGATTTCATCCTCTGCAGCGGACAGCAACCAGGAGGGGCTCTCGCTGCACCTCATGGGGTCATTCAGGCTGTTACACACATTCACAGAGGTGGGAAAAATCACTGCAGACTGTTTGATTAAAAAGAGGAGTTCTGGAGATTCTGAGATGTTTTTCATTTTGTTTCTTTGTCTTCTTTTCCTTTCGGCTTTTCCCTTCAAGGGTCGCCACAGCGAATCAGTTGCCTCCATCTAACCCTGTCTGCTGCATCCTCTTCTCTCACACCAACTACCTTCATGTCCTCTTTCACTACATCCATAAACCTCCTGGTTCTCCTTTGATATTGCTTGGGAGAGACATATATTTTAAAGTCTTCTAACTTCCTCTGCTGCTTCATATTGAAATCTCTTTATTCATTATTGCCCCATAAAGTTGGTTGCACTGTTCATTGCATTGATCCTCATCAAACTTAGTAAAGGGTTAAAGAGAAATTAGCTGGCTTTGCAGAGGTTTGTAAAACTTTCTTATTTCAGAAACTTTAACACAAACTAACAAGAGTTATGTTTTAAAATAATGAGAAAAACATGACAAAACAACAGCATCCAACAGGCTATGTTCAGAGCTCAACATCACATGATTTATGTGAGTAATTTTTACAAAAATATTTTATTTAATCATGATAATACCTTGTCCGCTTGTGACCCATTTGTAATTTTATAGATGGATGTCAAACCTATTTATCTTCATGTGAAAAACATTTTTTGGAAGTGAACAGGAGGTTTTCCTCCAGTATCCAAGAATAAACTACATCTACGTCACCACAGACGACATTCACACAGAGCCAATTTTTCTTTGACGTTACACTCAGGATGGGAAGCTGAAATTCCTTTTTTCTATCTATTCTATCTATCTATCTATCTATTTCTAATCTATTGCTCCAGGTTTCAAGTGGTATAAATGTAGAGAATCTGACAAATCTTTATCATTTCACTGCTTCGTTCATTTAATCAGCAACTGTAAAGGAAAATTGAAAGCGATACAAACTCATATCTATAGGTCTAAAGTGGTCAGAATTCAGCCTCTTTCGAGCAAACATTACCAGTTGATGGTGTTAGAAGATCCTGTGCTATCAGCACATATCTTTTGTCACATTTAAGCGTGGAAGTAAAATCTACCAGATAAGATAGAACTTAAATACAGAATGACATAATTTAAAACAAAAAAGGTAGGAATACATTTTCGGGACTCTTCAACAACATTAAATACCATGAAAAAACGTTTAATGTTGGATTTAATGTGCGTCAACATTACACAGAAACATGTGACACTTAACCCTGCACTGTGAACCTGATTTAATGTTTAAAGAATGCGAGCGATGCTTTGGTGTCACCGTGTCCGTGTTTCATCACCGGTTCGACAGCGTGATCCTTGTTGGGTAGGTGAAGTCTTTGTGGTTGACAGGAAACAGTTTGAGTGACAGTGGATGATAATCCTCAGCCTCAGACGCTCTGCTGTCTTTGTGTGGCTTCAAATGGAGACATTCCTGCACTGATAAAGGAACAGAGCTGCTTCTGTGAGATTAGGTGGCGTTCCTCAGCCATCCCATCACTTTCCTGTCTGTTCCTGTGAGGACCTCAATGCCGCTGTAAAGGAAGGCTTGGTAAAGGGCTAAAAATAGACAATAGGTTGCAGTGGAAGGAATGTATATAAATGGTGGCATGACATGGTACAAGTTGATTTTCATTAAGATAAAAACTAATTAAACTGACAATGATATTATAATTTCCATCCATACATGCAGACAAGGTGGTCGTAATCACGTTGTCTAGAGCCATTATCTGCCTTGTGATGGGTCATGTGTTTGCTGGAGCCTATCCCAGCTGGGCCAGAGGTGAGGTACACCCCGGATAAAACGCCAGCTCATTGGGGGGCCACATGAAAGACAAACAACCATGCGCACACACACACAAACACACACACACACACACACACACACACACACACACACACACACACACACACACACACACACACACACACACACACACACACACACACACACACACCAAAAATCCCACTTATATACCCTTCTGCTCACTCTTTGTGTTAGCATGAAAAACCTTTTCATATCTTTATTTATTATAGTTTTTTAATAGAATCCCTGCTGGGCCTGAGAGACAGACTGAAGTCATGATGTACACATTTGTGTTAAAGTTTAAAGTCTGGTAGTTTTGCTCCAGCAACTGATGTTAAAATATGTTACCAAAAGTCAAACACATCAAAAAGAGCGAGAAATGTTTTTGTCTAACATTAGTCTGTCTAAATTTTCTTCTAATTATGTAAAGAAACTAAAGTCTCCAATGCCTGCAGCAGAAATAAAGAAGGAAGCAAAATGAAACTAGGAAATCCTTGTGGAATTCAGTTGGAATATTATAAAGAGTACAGAGAAATTCTTGTTCCAGTGTTACAGGTTTATCAGAGGTCTCAGAGAAGAGACAGTTGCCATGTATTTTCAACGAAGCCTTAATAACTATAATTCCCAAGAAGGACAGGAGTATAACAAATATAAACTAATTTAAGACCTACTAGCTCAATATGGATTGTAAGATACCAACGAAGGTACTGACCTTGTGCCTATACAGGAAAACCCACCGAATATTAAATATCCCGGTCAAGCCAGTTTCATGAACTGATCCTATACAGAAAGTGTAAGAACAGCCTTAATAGATTAGCCGCTAAGTACGTAAAGTAATTCCCTTAAATGCCAAAAAGGCTTCTGATGTGATGGAGTGGGGATTCCTTTTCATTCATTCTCTGGAATTGATCCCAGTTTTTTAAGATGAGTTAATACATTATAAAAGGATTTAGTGATAATTAATGTATTAATCCTCTCTAGAGAGACGGTCTGTGAGCATTTTATTGTTAGAATCATTAGGAGCCAGTATTAGGATGAATAAAAACATTGAGGGATGGAGATTGGTGGATATAAATTACTGCTTATGGGTTAGTCTCTACAGCTGATATTATGGCTGTAGTGACTAACCCAGTTACCTTATTATTACACCTGATGGACACCCTGGAATCATATTATAATTTGTTGGACTACAAGATTAATTCTTATTTATGTCATGTCTTTGTAGTAAGAAGTAAGGGGGAATGGGGTTCACAGGAACTGAGAACTACTTCTTAATCATAGGTTCTAAAATATTGAACTACAGTAAAAAGATTGTTCAGAGTTCCTGCAGAGCAAACATCTACAGGCAATTACAAACGGTGCTGGACACCACAAAGCAGTGGTCCCCAAACTAAGGCCCGCGGGCCGGATGTGGCCGGCACTACATTTGGCACGGCCCCCTGAACAGTACCAGAAAAATGCATTTTGGCACATTGCGTTTTTACATGACAGAAATGCTGAACGGCCTTAACTTGCAGCTATGAGGACCGGGGAAACCTATTTGCGACATGTATTCCCAAATAAAAGCATTTCAGGTGAAACTAGCGCTGGTTTTGGAACAAGTGAAAAAGCACAACTTCATCTTCCTGCTAACCAAAACCTCTCTGCAGAGAGCCCAGTGGAGCCGTTCCCAGCTGAAAAGGTGTGTGGAAGCACTGGAAACGCTGAAGGCGGAGTTCCGTGTACAATTCTGTGAACTACACACTAATGCAAAAACAGTCTTTTCCAGAACCCCTTTGTGGCCGACATCGATGAAGCCCAGCCTTCTTCTTGACCTTATCTGAAAACTCAGATGAGGTCAAGACTGACAGATGAACACCTGCATCAGTGTTTGAGACTAGCTGTGACTCACATGGAACACGACATTCAACTTCTCAGCGGCCATATGCAGGCCCATAGTTCACACCGATGAACATACAAAGGTCATTCTGGCCTGAATGAGTCATTCTGAGTATAAACAAATATAATCATCATAAAATCTACAGAAATGAAATCCATCTCCACAGCCATACTGGTAGATAAATGAACTGTGCTGTGTAGGGTCTGTATCACTTCTCAACTTGCTTGCTTTGTGGTTTTCGCAGGAAGGTGATGAGAAAGAGATCAGCAAACAGCAGCTACAAGCCTACTGGACCCTACAAAATGATTAGAAGGAAGGAAGAACTTTGAGAGGCTGCTCATATGAGTCATTTCAGTAAAAGTCTGCTCTGTCAACAAAGCTGAAGTTTCACCTGTTAAGATTGTGCACGGCACACAGAAAAATAATGTCCATGGCCTTTTTTTCTGTGAAGATCTCAGGTTATTTGGGTATTATCTATTTCACAGTGTTATTTATTTCATTAGTAGTGTTATTATTTATTTCATGAGATTTTTTTATGTTTAGGTCCTGGAAAGAGTTATTAATATTTAGTTGTGTGGCTTTCTGGAAGACAATAAGTGTTTAGGCACCCCTGCGATTGTCAGTTTTCTGTTACAAACTGACCCCGGCCCCACATCAGAGAAGGGAAAAGTTATGTGGCCCTCACAGGAAAAAGTTTAGAGACACCTGCCACAAAGGGTTGCTGGATCTGCTTTACTACTTCTTGGGATTTCTGGTGAAGAACAAAAGCCTTTCTTTTGACATAATTCTTTGGGCAAAGTTAAAAGCATTCCTGAAAAGGCATTGTAATTATAGCAGTAAAAGCATTTCAGTTGAGTGTTTCTCAGTAGTTCATTTGGGTCAGGAACAGAATAAAGCGCTGCAAACAAAGAGAAACATCTCACAGAGGAATATGTGAAAATAATCATCACCTGCTGTTTAACACCTCACCCACTGTGAGTCACTTTAGAAAATATCCCACTCTCCCAAAAGCCTTGACACACATCAGTTCTTCACATATAGGAGAACTCTGTTATGAGAAATAAATCCTTGTGGCTTTTAAGACTTTTCTGCACTAACCAACAGCTATCTCTGACAACATTGTTTTTCACTTAAAGCAGACCCACATCAGAACAAAACTTCCCTTCAGCTTGTCCCATCAGGGGTCGCCACAGCGTGTTATCCTTTTTTTCTTTTTGTATGCTTACATGTGTTTTGCAAAGTTTTTTATGTTGGATGCCCTCCCTGCTGCCACTCTATGAGGGGTTGGGACCAGCCTACAGCTGACACTGGCTTGTGCAAATTGAATTCAGGGCAAAGATGTGAAGCATGTGCTCTACCACTGAGCTACATCCCCGGCTTCAGACCTACATCAGAACATTGGTAGATAAAGGCAAAAGCTGCAGGGACAAAAAAAGACGATATATAATTATAGGCAAAATCATTTGTTGATGCAGTGACGAGATGTCTTCTGTCACGTCAGCACTGATGGCAGTTAAAGGACACTCCTGTCAAAATTCATTTTGGTTTCAAACAACACAACATTGAAAGTGGATCAGCTGGACTGACAGAGTCATCGTCATTTCTACTGGGATGTCAGACCAGTATTCATTCATTTTTTAGCTCTGGGTTTGTTCTCCATTAATCTTTAGGGAATTATCGGACTAGTTAGCCTGTGAATCCTTCGGTGTAGCTGCTGTTGTGTCTGTCTGCATTTGGTGCTAAGATATTGTTTCTGTTGTCTTTACAGGGAACAGTTTGTCCAGCTATGGTTTCCGTTTGGAATGGGGCAATCGATGTAGTATCCAAAATGCTACTCAGGCATCTGACAAAAACGCTCTTTAAGTAACTACATATAGTCCTGTTCATGTAGTCAGCTAACAGAACTATCACTTCTCTAAAATTTCTTTTCCACTTGCTCTTTTGACAGGTGTCTTTTCCTTTAACCTTAGCTCCTTCCAAATCTCACAATTACTTAGCTTTCTTTCTCCAGTTCGCCTGCTATCATTCATCTATGGCTTCGCAATGCCCGCCCAGCGCAATCCATGATTTGTCAACACAAAGTCGTTACGTCACCATGTTGATATTTGACTCCGTTGGGTACGTTTGGTTATCGTATGTTTGGTATGAAGTCTGACATAATTGTTTTATCGTGGAATTTCCACGGGTTCCCGCTAGTATTATATAACCGTCACGCCCAAACTAGGACATGAACCCAAATGCACGAATCAGAAAGGAAAGTTCCAATCAATAATCTATTAGTAAGAAAGTCCAAACTGAAAATCACTCTCACAAAGGTAAATAAGGAAGATCATGGCAAGTTGCGAAGGTTCAAAACAACACTGGCAAGGAATAACGGGACATAACATCAAACAATAGCAATACAAATCGTCATAAACTGACTAGACATAAGACATGAGCTGGCACTGGTTCTGGTTCTCTGGTATGACAATCAAGAAAAACTGGCACAAGACAAAGTAAGATACAGACTATTAATATATAAGGTAGGGGAACACGTATGGAACCATTCAGGGGGCAGAGTTGACAATCACACAAGTGGGAAAGAGAGGAAGTCAAGGTCTGAGAGGGAGGGAAGGGATGAGTACCAGAATAAAACAGGAGGTGGATAACAAAACGTAGGCAAAAGACAGAAACCAAATGTAACACAACATACAGTAACTTTCTGGCAAAGTTACTGTATGTATCCATGGCAAAATTTAACACTGTGAGTCTTTCTCATGCTTATTTCCCCCAAATAAGTCAGCTTGTGAATTTGAACTTTTTTGAAACAAAAGCTAGATAAATTGGTTTAGCTATTTAATCAACACCCATTAAACATTTAACAACCTAGCAGCAGCAGCACATGCTCAGACACCGACTACAGACTGATAAAAGCCAATATTACAAACTGTTTCTATGATAGGGCACCACAGTGGCGTAGTGTGTAGCGCTGTCGCTGCACAGCAAGGTGGTTACGAGTTTGAGTCCCCTCATGTTCTCCCCGTATCTGCATAGGTTCTCTCTGGATTCTCCGGCTTCCTCCCACCTCCAAAAACATGCACTTCAGGTTAATTGGCCGTTCCAAATTGCCCCTAGTGTAAGAGTGTGCGTGTGCATGTTTGTCTGTCTCTGTGTGGCTCTGCGGTGCACTGGTGTCGCGCCCGGACTTTCCCTGCCTCATGCTCTAAGCCAGCTGGGATAGCCTCCAGGTCCCATGACCCGCGACAGCGGATAAAGCAGTGATTAGAAGATGGATGGATGTTTACATCACGACTAAAATGTCATTGAAATCTGAATGCATGGATATTTCATAGTGTTGAAAAATACACTACAGACTATAAAACACACACACACACACACACACACACACACACACACACACACACACACACACACACACACACACACACACACACACACACACATACATTGACCAGTCTGACATCAGTGATTATTATATCCATTACACACTGAGGTCTGGTGATCCTTTCATGGACGGATTCACAGGTCTCAACAGTTCACAATTACTGCTGCTAGAACACCATTAATTATTTTTCGGCCGATCCCTGATCAGTCATGTGAATAATAGTGAAACACTGCAGGCATCTGGAACTTCATCACTGATGGTGAAATAATGTGTGTGACCATAATACTTAACTTAAAACCATTATGGTGGTCAAGGATGTGTTCTATACGTGTGTAGGGCACCAACGCCAACGTGGATACCAGTACAATAGTTTGATTTTCATAACTTTTACTACAAAGAAAGTATTTCTGATTTAGTAGTACAGCTGCAGTAGCAGGACGTGTGTAAGAGTCAGTCAATCATTTGAAGCACTGTGGGGAAATGAATGGATAATATTTTCTCTTGTTGTTGAAGCCTCTGGGCTTTAATCAGTAGAACAGCTGAATGAATAATTCACAATTTGTGCAGACTAAAATAGTGAAAGAAAAACATGGGAACATTTAGTGTTTTGTCAGCTTGACAATGATCTCATTAATGATCAGTGGTGTCTTCTTCCGTCGCATCAACTAAACACCAGTGATATATTCTTTTAAAAGCGCAGATCACCATTGTCACAAGCATTTCTACAGTTAATCTACGTGAAATAACATCATCAGCCTCTGTTGTTGTTGTTTGAGTTCAAAACTTGTTTGAAGAATTTTTACCACGGTAGACCTTGAAGGATTACATTAATTTGTGACATTAGAGAACTTCATTGATCAAACTATTGGTGACAATGAGAAGCCATCTTATTGAGGGAGGAGCTGAGCAACCATTTCTCTGTCTACATTCACTGGTTCTCTCTCTGCATACTGATTGATTTTGTAGGAATCAACTAATGAGTTAATTTTGCTGCACATTCATGCTTGTCAATGTCTATATTTTTGGTCCATGTTTACTTTGTCTTTTCTGGCACTGCAGTCATACATTTAATTGGTGTTTGATATTTTTGCCTTCTATTCATGAGGGAAATGAAATGAAATGTGGTGGCAGGCATTCAGGGACTGTTACATAAGATGGCTTCTTCTGTTCCAAACCGTCTGCCTGATGAAGGTGAAGAACCCAAAGGTCTCAAATAGCAGGTCTGATTTTAACTTGAATTATTAAGTCTAGCTTGAATTCATAATAAATAATGCATTATGATATAATATTTAAGGTTTGAATGTTATCAGTTTTTTGTCTTTCTATGTGTGGCCCTTTGATAAACCGTTCAGGGTGTATCCGACTCATGGATAGGCTCCAGCCTCCTGCTGTTAGACGATAGACAGTCACAATGAATGAATGAATGAATGAATGAATGAATGAATGAATGAATGAATGAATGAATGGACGGTATTCTTATAGAACCTGTTAATGATCGGAGAAAGAGAAAGAGAAAGGGTGCACTAACATGATGAACTTGCAACATGGGAATGCCAACTGAATCATAAGAGCTCTTGGAATTCAAATAAACAATTCAGTTTTTGGCTGAAACTCACCTATGAAAAAGATAAGAACATCACTTTTAACTCTCAAGCCATGATGACTGCGATAACTGATGTATTAATGTCTTGTTCCTTCACAACAGCTTGTATTAATAATAAGTACCTTTTCTAGTTATTTAGCGCCTGTAGGAAGTCACTAATGAATTCATTACAATCGATGTACGCTAAATTTAAAGTGTTTCCAACTTTTGTGCCATGTGTTTAGTTATTAATGCCACTGGTCTTGGATCAATCTTATCACATAATTAACAAATCTGGTTGATGGGTAAAGTTTGGCAATACAAAGATAGAAAATGAATTAGTTTGACAGAGTGCATCATTTAAATATGGGCCTACTTCACACCGGAGACTGGGCTCACGTCTGAGGAATGTTGTTCCAGTTCCTCACACAGCAGCCTGATGTGATTCTCTCTAATGCCAGCATACAAATGAAAAACAGAACATTCCGTAGAGTCATTAATTGAGTACTGAACATGTTGTCAAACCACAGTGGCACTTAAAGGGTAAACCACAAACAAATCATTTATTGCTCTTGTAAATCCCCTCCGTATCGTCACTATTTCCATAAAGAGTGCAACACAGAAGTGTAACACAACACATTTCTCTCGGCTGTATCATGCTGCCTCTCTGTGATGTCTTACATCACAGGTAGTTCTGCAGCCTGCTACAGTTTTGACCTCTGAGTCTCTGTTTTTTCTCCAAACTGACTCAGTTACAGTAAACTATCTCTCCTCTCAGTTTCCAACACTATTTCCTGTATCCTGGATCATAAAAGTCCTCTATCTTTCTTCATAATGTCTGCTACATTACTTCTATCAGATTAGAAATGTGACTGGCAGAAATTAATGTCAATTATATGACTTCAGCTGCTCAATTAGCTCCTTGTTGTTAGCACTCAAACAGCACGAACGTCTGTCAATGCAGCTCAGTTTCACTATTATGTCATTGCTCCAAAAACTATATTTTCTGTTGACCTTTGCAATATGTCTACTTTACTATGAAAGCCTGCCCTAGAATTTAAAATACCATCTCATTGTTAGTTATTCAATAATTAATATATTTCACTCAATCTTCAGGATCTAGTTTGGCAATTTTTTAAAGATGAATAAAAATTGATTCTGAACTAAATCAACAGTTTTACTCTTAGTTTAAAGTCGGTAGCTTTACTATTTGTTGTGTGAATAGCACAGGAAGTGATTTCAGCTACATATCAGATATCACTGCACACAATGTCAATAATACTTTCATCATTAATTATTTGTAATTTCACCACTCTTGTATCATCATCATTCATTTGAAGTCTGTCTGGTTTGTAAACTAATTATCTGTGGACCCATTATTCAGCATAACACTCCTCTTCCTCAGTTAAATATTGCTCCATGGGATGGAAGATTGGGAGACGGCAGGAACTACAGGACGACTACTTGGCTGAGGACCACATTCCTGTCCCTCAGCAAGACGAGTGGGGCTGTTTGAATAGCAGCCCTGCAGGTGTAGGCACACCTGGATTTAAGGGACGTGGGAAATGAAGCTCTGATTAGTTTAATTCATGTTGCACCCAAAAACACACGTATGAAGAATTAAGAAGCAAACAAAAGGAACTGCACTGCAGCATGCAGCTTGTTTAAATAGAGCCCTTAGGCTTGTTTCCTTGATGGATATTGTGTAGTCTGTGTTGCATTTCTGCTATAAAACACTCATATTATGAGCTCACCCACACATCCACACATGCACAGGCTCACACACACACACACACACACACACACACACACACACACACACACACACATTATGCTCATATACTTGTTGGTCCATGTAGACACGATGAGAGCTGCCTTACCAACTCGTCTTTATCAGCTTCCAGGTAATGTGATGCTACAGGCCTCGACATGCACGCAGTGAAGGAGTTCTGTGACCAAAGGCCAGAGAGCTCCGAGCTGATCAATCTGTCATTTCATTCAGTAACTAATCAATACCACGGGCTGTGCATGTTGTATTTCACCGTTGTTAACCTGGAGGTCTTTTGGTCCAAAGCTGACCTTGGAGTCTTTTTTTGGCTTCGATATTAACCCTTAAAAGCACAGAGGCAGCTCAAAAGCTCATCCCAAAACCATGAAAGCACTTTGCAGAAGTGGTTTGTTTTTCATGCTCATCATGATAAGCACTTTGTGTTAAAGGGTAAAGGGTTATTACTTAAGTCACATCCTGGTTGGTCGTTATTAGTGTATTACTTTACTGTTGTGATAGCAAGTCCTGCTGATTTGTGCAGTATAGGCACCGAGCTAAGAGCACATTAATCTGTAAATTAATCACCTGGACAGCACAGCAGAGGAAGACCTCATCAACGTGAGGTCTTTTTTCACATTGTACATCCCCTCTGTTGTGTTTCTCTGTTGTGAAGATTAAAGTGTGTGCAGTTTATTGATCATGAGTTCCTGCATGCTACGTGCACAGAAGAAATTTCTGACACTGATTCCACGGTTATTTTCAGATTAACTGGTTTACGAGCATAAGCATGGGAACACACATGCGAGCGCGCACACTCACACACACACACACACACACACACACGCACGCACACACACACACACACACACACACACACACACACACACACACACATACAGACACACACACACACAACTCTTTTAAGTAGAAATAGAAGTTCTTTATGCATACACTGTGCCACAGTAGGAGCCAATAATTGCAAAAAGCTGCCAACGGAGAACACAGAACACATTTGAGGCTGTGAAGCAGAATGTGGTCTGTTGAATAAATTACATGGAATATACATCTGGAAAAGAAGAATACATTTTACATGAAGACTTAAAGACGCAACTTGTTCCAGATTCGTAACATATACTGATTTGATGACATGAACTATAGTACATATACTGTACATTTTTACTGTTCCGAGTTGATCCAGTTTTCTATAAATATAACAACATTCTTTATTGTTTTATATCATGAAGTTTGTTATTTGCACGTCAGTCAAACTTTAACTCTGAAAATCTAATGCTTGAATAACTACAATGGGTGCAAGTCCTTCTTTGAATTATGCATGCCATTAATGATGATGCATAAATTGAATTTTGTGAATATTCTTGTGGAGCTTGATTGGAAAGGGAAGTGCTGTTACGGTTGCAAAAGGAACCAGGCGCGAGAGTCCAAAAGTCAAAAATCCAAATCCTTTAATCAGTCCAAATTCAAAACCCAGGAAAAACTTGGAGCTCACAATACCAGTGGGATATCCAAAAAAATCATCGTGGCACAAGCAAGAGGTCAAAACCGAAACAAGAACAGACAAGGCAAGGCTAAACTCTTGGTCGTACAGAAGGTGGTCAGGTAAAACAGGAAACAATTGGCATACATGATACTCTGCTTCAAGGGATTACTGAAAAACGCTGTGACAGCGCAGAACAGAAAAGAAACGCCTTAAATAGGCAGGCCAGGGTGCTAAATTGGCTTCAGGGGAAACAAATGACAAACTAACTAACTATGGGGAGAACTAAACACGGACTGGCTAAACTCCAAACGAAACAATCAGGAAAAACAAACCAGGTGCAACAAATCACTAAATGTGGCAGAAACAGAAAAGTACAAGAACTGAACCCATAAAATAAAATACAAAAGCAAGACAGACACAGACCATCACAAGTACTGACTAAGGAACGCCAATCTTTATCTGGAATATTGTAATACTTTATTCTTTGAAATCCAAGATTATCAGAATTAATTGTACCTTATGTGTGAACACAGAAGGACCGTATTCAGACACACAAACATACTGTCTCCTGAATGTCCAGATGTGTGTGAGAGTATGATTGTACACAAAAAGCTGTTTGCAAAGCCATGACATCACATTATGACTAGCTGTAAGTTTAATCACTTCCATGTATTCAAAAATGTCTTTTTTCTTTGGCTATAATCTCAAAACAGAGTCACATTTTTACTGATGCTAAATAAACTGATAAAGCTGCTTTGGGAAGAACTCAAGTCTTTGTGTCAGATGCTACCTTGATCTAACCAATGTGTCACCACTGCACCAGCATTCATGGCAATTTCTAAGACAATATTTTTTAGAATCTTTTATGTTCATGACTCAATAAAACCTGACACATCTTTATCTTTAAATCTTAGAATGTGTCGTACTGAAATCAGCCAATAGTCCATCAGCACATCTTTGTGTAGAGACGGGAAACAAGAAGAAACCTGTTAAGTAGCTCTTTCCGAGCAGCAACAACAACAAAAAAAAAATCAGTGTTCACCATTAGTGCTCTCTCATTACATGTTGCATCATGTTTCCTGTGTTTTGCAGAAGCTTACAAGCCAGAATATTTATTGACTGATACCAATTTTGAGTCTTAATGGTTTATACTCCTGATGCTTGGTTAAGATAATCATCACCGGGGATCTGCTGGATTTTTATTATGTGTTTGGATATGAGAGGAGTGAGTCCATTAGAATTCTCATTCAACTCTCTCCACTAAGAAAAGGAAATATGTTTAGACGTCAACTCTTCCTTTATGGTGTGGCTGCTTTGACAAAACCTGAAGAGGTCACACAAAGTCTTCCAAAGATCTTTAAGAGAATAAGCAGATATTATACCGTTATTAAAACGATATGACTGTTCGGGAAGCAGGAACTGGCAGACAGACTCATTATCTACACGGAAACAGAAGAATTTCTCATTAGTATGTCAAAATGGTTTTGGATCATGTATCCAAAAGCTGAACTGAAAAATGATCCCCTGAAAAAACTTTTTACTCTACCTAAATTACCAGCACATTTCTATCCCACACTACACCAAATAAACAAAAACAACAACAACAACAACAACACCAAAGGCATACCATCACACTGCAGCCTCTGAGAACGTTTGGATTGCCCAAGATGCTTCCAGGGAGGTAAACAAAGAGCAAACTCATGTTACCAGAACACATCAAGTCAGGACCTGCTATTTATTCAGCCATTTATCTTAACCTGGTGACACACACACGCACACACTTGGAGATATGTTTTTTCTGTGAGTATCCTGTACTTGATTTGTACTTGATCCACTTAACCTTTGTTTACTGAAGTCTGTTTTAATGGAGCGGTTGGATGTTCTCCTCAGTGCTGTTAGCTCCCAGTGGGTGTTGCGTTTCTGGTGTTTCTGTTGTTTTTGGTGTTTCTGGTGTTTTTGGTGTTTCCTGGTGTTCAGGTTTGTGGTCAGCCTCAAGGCATCAAATGTCTATTACTGTGGTCCCAAAATGAACTTCAGTCTGATTGGTTCCATTATTATCTACACACAGGGAATATGAAGGAGCAACACTATGTTTTCTTTGTTTTTTAATTGGCTGTATATCTACACACAGGTTTTGTGGTAATTCCCTACATAATGGGTTTGGTCGCTCTTGTGTGAGATTTGTGATTATTGAGTCTGAAAATACCATTTGTACACAAATAGCTCTGATGCCGTCATCCAAATCATTCCAAATAACTATTCCCTTGTTAAAATAACTCACTTCTGTAATGTTGTGGAGTAACACACTATTGGACACACAAATCCTGTCTGTGTCGAGTTTCTGCAGGAGAGAAATGTCACAGTCATGACATGAACTCCATCAAATATCTTGGGAGTTGTTTGAGTAGTTGATTACATCCTCCTCCATCAGCTCTGACTGGAGATGTGTCATCACATGGAATCGCTCCAGGAGGTTTGGACAATCCATCAGGAGTACTACTGTTGTTGCGTACCGCTGTCTCCAGTGTGTTTCCTGAGAAATGTACTCATGCTGTTCTATCTCTCATTTCTTTAATTATTGATTCATAAAATCAAGAATAAAAGTACAATATATGTGTTATTTTCATGGTAACACAAGAAAAGTAACGATTCAACATGAAGACATTTCTGTTTTCATAAATCAATGTGCTTGTCATAATGAATGAGGGAAATGTATCAGATCATCCAGAAGCAGCAGCAAACTGAATTCTGCCGTGAAGAACACTCAGTTTTGGCGCGTCTTGGTTCCATTTGGTGTGTGGTGACTGATTGACAGTAAGGAGTGATGAAGGTTTATTTCCTGATTCGACCGGAGGGGTAGGGTGCGTGGCTGCGTGGGGTGTGTGTGTGGGGGGGGGGGGGGGCACACCTTTGATTGGAGAGAATATGAACTGGATGACAGGAGCTGGAGCCGAAAGAGGAGCGCGTCAGGCAGGTGTTTGCGTCAGGAGCGTTTGATGCGTGGAGCCGTGGACTGGAGCTGTGGCCGAGGGATGCGTGTCGGGGGACCCACCCGTGGTGTTTCTGGTCGTGCTGGTTTAATGCTGGTCTAAGGATGGACAGGTTGCTCCTTTGCTGGTTTCTACTCGGAGCGACGCTGCAGCGGAGCAGCGAAGACGTTTCCTCACCTGGTCCAGGTGAGTTCAGACAGATGATCCCCAGGAATGAAGGGAGGGCATCAGCTGGACGTGAAGGTGAACCAGAACCAGACCCAGTGCACAAATATAAAGTTTACATCAGACAAGCTCTAGCTGTGACTTTGGAATATGAGATTATTTTCTCAAATAGCGTTTAAACCGTTAGTGGAAAACGCGTTACTTTATGTTAAAAATAAAAACAATCAAAATCCGTTTCCCTGTCCTGAATCGGATCACGTCGCACAACAGGGTGGCATCAAAGCGGCCGGTGTCCTGCTGTTGTGGAGGGAAGGGGTGTTTTTAGTTCTGTTCAGGGGGGGGGGTTCAGGGGTCCGACCCGTTAGGAGCCCCAGCCCCAGAAGAATGACACAGAGGTTTGTGTCAGCAAAATGTTTTGAAATGCAGAGATGGGATCCGACCGACCGACCCACCGCGTTCCGCTCTGTGCAGAGTTTGCATGTTCTCCCTGTGTCTGCGTGGGTTCTCTCCCGGTTCTCCCCCTCCAAAAACATGCGCTACAGGTTAATTCTTCTTTACCTTTCGGCTTTTCCCTTCAGGGCTCTCCACAACCAATCAGTTTCCTCCATCTAACCCTTTCTTCTGCATCCTCTTCTCTCACACCAACTACCTTCATGTCCTCTTTCACTACATCCATAAACCTCCTCTTTGGTCTTCCTCTAGGCCTCCTGCCTGGTAGTTCAAAACTCAGCATCCTTCTACCAATATATTCACTATCTCTCCTCTGGACATGTCCAAACCATCTCAGTCTGGCCTCTCTGACTTTATCTCCAAAACCTCTAACATGTGCTGTCCCTCTGATGTACTCATTCCTGATCCTATCCATCCTGGTCACTCCCAAAGAGAACCTCAGCATCTTCATCTCTGCTACCTCCAGCTCTGTCTCCTGTCTTTTCCTCAGTGACACTGTCTCTAGACCAAACAACATCGCTGGTCTCACCACAGTTTTGTACACCTTTCCTTTCATTTTAGCTGATACTCTTCTATCACACATCACACCTGACACTTTTGTCCACCCGTTCCATCCTGCCTGTACACGCTTCTTCACCTCTTTTACACACTCTCCATTGCTCTGAACTGTTGACCCTAAGTACTTAAAATCCTCCACCTTCTTGATCTCTTCTCCCTGTAACCTCACTCTTCCACTTGGGTCCCTCTCATTCACACACATGTACTCTGTCTTACTGCAGCTAACCTTCATTCCTCTTCTTTCCAGGACAAACCTCCACCTCTCTAGCTTCTCCTCCACCTGTTCCCTGCTCTCACTGCAGATCACAATGTCATCTGCAAACATCATAGTCCATGGAGATTCCTGTCTAACCTCGTCTGTCAGCCTGTCCATCACCATAGCGAACAAGAAGGGGCTCAGAGCTGATCCCTGATGTAGTCCCACCTCCACCTTGAACTCCTCTGTCACACCTACAGCACACCTCACCACTGTCTTACAGTCCTCATACATGTCCTGCACCGCTCTAACATACTTCTCTGCCACTCCAGACTTCCTCATACAATACCACAGTTCCTCTCTGGGCACCCTGTCATAAGCTTTCTCCAGATCTACGAAAACACAATGCAGCTCCGTTTGGCCTTCTCTGTACCTCTCTATCAACATCCTCAAAGCAAATACTGTATCTGTAGTACTCTTTTTTGGCATGAAAACATACTGCTGCTCACGAATGCTCATTTCTGCCCTTATTCTAGCTTCCACTACTCTTTCTCATAACTTCATTGTATGGCTCATCAGCTTTATTCCTCTGCAGTTGCCACAACTCTGCACATCTCCCTTGTTCTTATAAATCAGCACCAGCACACTTCTCCTCCATTCCTCAGGCATCTTCTCACTATCTAAGATCCTGTTGAACAACCCAGTCGGAAACTCTACTGCCACCTCTCCTAGACACTTCCAAACCTCTACAGGTATATCATCAGGACCGACTGCCTTTCCACTCTTCATCCTCTTCAGTGCCCTCCTCACTTCATCCTGACTGATCTTTGCTACTTCCTGGTCCACAACAGCCACCTCTTCTAGTCTTTTTTCTCTCTCATTTTCCACGTTCATCAACTCTTCAAAGTACTCTTTCCATCTTTCCATCACACTACTGGCACCTGTCAATAGACTTCCATACCTATCCTTAATCACCTGCTGCACGTCCTTCCCATCCCTGTCTGTCTGTCTTGCCAGCCTGTATAGTTCAGTCTCTCCCTCCTTACTGTCCAACCTAGCATACAAGTCATCATAAGCCACGTGTTTGGCCTTTGCTACCTCTACCTTCACCTTACGCTGCATCTCCCTGTACTCCTGTCTACTCTCCTCAGTCCTCTCAGTGTCCCACTTCTTCTTAGCTAACCTCTTTCTCTGTATACACTCCTGTACCTCCTCATTCCACCACCAAGTCTCCTTATCTACTGTCCTTCCAGATGACACACCAAGTACTCTCTTACCTGTCTCCCTGATCACATTAGCTGTAGTTGTCCAGTCATCTGGAAACATCTCCTGACCACCCAGAGTCTGTCTTAACTCCCTCCTAAAAGTCATGCAACACTCTTCCCTTTTCAGCTTCCACCATTTTGTCCTCCGCTCTGTCTTTGTCCTCTTTATCTTCCTGACCACCAGAGTCATCCTACACACCTCCATCCTATGCTGTTTGGCTACACCATCACCTACCACTACTTTACTGTCACTGATCTCCTTCAGATTACATCATCTGCACAAGATGTAGTCTACCTGTGTGCTCCTACCACCACTCTTATAGGTCACCCTATGTTCCTGCCTCTTCTGGAAGAAAGTATTCACTATAGCCATTTCCATCATTTTTGCAAAGTCAACTACCATCTGTCCTTCTGCATTCTTCTCCTGTATACCAAACCAGCTCATCACCTCTGATTCCTGCACCAACATGTCCATGGATATCTGTACCAATGACAGCTCTCTCACTTCTAGGTATGCTCTGCATCACTTCATCAAAGTCCAACCAGAATTTCTCCTTCTCCTCCAGCTCACATCCTACATGTGGAGCATACCCACTAACAACATTGACCATCACACCCTCGATTTGTAGCTTCAGACTCATCACTCTATCTGACACTCATTTTACCTCCAGGACATTCCTAACAAACTCCTCCTTCAAGATAACTCCTACTCCATTTCTCTTCCTATCTATACCATGATAGAACAACTTGAACCCTGCTCCTAAACTTCTAGCCTTGCTAACTTTCCACCTGGTCTCTGGGCACACATTATGTCTACCTTCCTCCTCTGCATCATTTCAACCAACAAACTCTACATCGGATGCCCTTCCTGACACAACCCCCTCTATTTATCCAGGCTTGGGACCGGCACAATAAGACACTGGCTTGTGCCCTCTTTAGGCTATTGGCCCTTCCAAATCACCGGTAGGTGTGAGTGTGTGTTTGAGTAGTTGTTTGTCTTTCATGTGGCTCTGCAGTGCACCGGCGTCATTCTCAGAGTGTCCCCTGCCACTCACCCACAAGCCAGCTTGTTTAGGCCCCAGCACAAGCCGTGACCCTCCATAAACGGAAAAAACTATGGATTAATAGTTTCTTATGTTCACCTAAATACAGTTTGAATGCAAGACTTTTTACTGTGTTTATTTTAACATAACATTCAATGTTCTACTTTCCATTAATTAAATTATGCGGATGTTTGTGTTTGTGTCCCACTGAAGATGTAGGTCACCTTCATGAGGTGTGTGAGCTGGAGGGCAGCTATTTCATATGGAACCAATGAATAGAAGAGTGTATTAAATATGAAAGCTGTTGAAAATGCCTTGTCTTCCAAATGATGACAGCACTGCACATAATGCACCCAAGCTGTGTGTGTGTGTGTGTGTGTGTGTGTGTGTGTGTGTGTGTGTGTGTGTGTGTGTGTGTGTGTGTGTGTGTGTGTGTGTGTGTGTGTGTGTGTGTGTGTGTGTGTGTGTGTGTCCACCACAGGTGTGACATTCACAAGAGGCAGATTTTTTTCAAACAACCAAACCCCCTTGGTGGGAGATGACCCCAGTTTGTTACACAGGGTTTCCATCAAAGTTGGAAGGAAATACAATGTATTTACAAAGGCAGAGAACTGCACATAATTAATGAGACCCTGGACAAATATACAAAAATAACATAATGAGTATCAAAAATTTCAAGAAAACAATTGATTCCAAAGTAATCCATGCAGAGCTAACTAACTGTTTGCTGTTTTATTCTTTATTCTTGTCAATCTGTAATCAGACAGTAAGAATTAGTTCTTTGTTTCGAGAGGAGGTTTGTTGAGTTAGATATTCCTGGAAATATGTGGAATTTTTAATAAACCTCTATTTTCACTTTCCTGCAGTAAATATGGAACTGTTTAGAGCCACATTTAATTCATGTAGAATGTGTCTGAGACGATGAAATGTGGCCTGCATTGGTTTTGAACCAACACAGATTTGATGGTCAGCCATCTGTCTGTTTGATGTCAGTGTGTTATGGTCAGTAAACTTCACAGGACACATTAACACATTTTTCATTCATCTGCACAGTGCAGCAGTGAAACATATGGTCCTGGTGCAGCTTGAAACCAATTAAATGATAGACGACAGGCTCAGATCTCACACATCCTTCACATTCACTGTTCCTCTGAGGAATTCAAAGACAGAACAATTCCTCCATACCTCTCCATCAGCACCTATCTTCTCATCATCTCTCTCGTTTCTGTCATCTGACTCATTTTTCCCTGTCCAGCTTCTCTCCCCTGCCACCATATCAATGTATTCATTCCCATGCTGACACGTTACCCCCATCAAGTCCTTGTAAGTTATCTTACAACACCTCGTTGCTTAATTGTGCTATTCTTTGTCTTTTCGTCTCTGCTTGTTTGCCTGGTTTTCATTCTCCTTATAAAAGTTTAAATGCGTTGGAATATTGCTGAAATAAAACAGAGGATCTGATTTGCAGAGGAGACACAGCTGGTCAAGGCAGAGAGGTGTGAACAAGGTAATCATATAAGATCAATATCTCTTGAGCTATAGGCCCCAAATATGACAGAAGGCTCTCATGGTGAGCTGCGTTATGAGAAAACACTCCTGGTATTGGACACATATCTCATCCTTCAGGATGGTGTTTGGTTCCACTCAGACAAGCCTCTCAACTGGAGAAAAGGTGTAAACAAGATTCTGTTCCTTCTGTTAGAGAAACTCTTGGATGAGGGATTTGCTTTCCTTTTCCTATACCTTCTGTTATGTGATTGCCCACATTTGTTTGTCTGTTTGTAAGGTAACTATAACAAAATGTGGATCTATATGTGCTCTGCCCAAACTGATGATCTTGTCAAGGTGTTATATTTTGTGTCACTATAAGAACTGATGAATGATATTTTTTAGAGGTAGCCCAGGAACTGTTTCTGATATTTCAGGGGGGGGGGGTTCTCATGGGTTTGCTGGCAGACTGTTTTTCTCTGCACCGCTTGTTCTCTTACCAGTTTATCACCAATTTAAATCTCACTCTGGTGTCATCTGATAAATTGACTGCTGCAGCAATTCTGTTGATTTCTCACTAGTATAAATCCCTTGCTGTACTTCCACTGAAGGCCTCACCTCAGTGTGGTTGCAGATCACTCTGAGGATTTCTGTGTTATGTACGTAACCATATAACTGTTATTGCATTTCATTTTTATGTCCTCTTCCCCAAGGACAGTAGTGGTATTGGTAAAATTGATAAGAGAAGTCTTGCATAAAAGACATCATTGTCTCTATTTTGTGCTTTCTAAGATACTAATGGCACAACTAGAGCATTCACCACTGGCATGAATTTTATAATCTGAGTAGGGACCTAATAAGTTACTGTGTTTTCTGAAAATTCCATGTTAACCATTAATTATAAACTTACCTGTCTGCCTTGATCCAGTGTCCAGTGTTCAAACTGAGGCTGGACACTAGGAATGTGATTATAGACCAAATAAAACGTTCCCATACTTAACAAATGTTTTTTAAAATAGAGTAGGGAGCTCAGAGACGTTTAGGGCTACCACTGGATTCAGGTCTATGGAATATTTTAGTGACTTTTACTTGCTTTTATTTGTTGACTATAAGACACTATAGGGAGCTGCCAGCTGTTGACGAGCAGACAAAGGTAACAAAAACCAAATAAAGGTAATGAAGTATTAAACAGCCGAGGTGCAAAAAAGAGAGTGGTTGTTGGATTTAAATAAACCCAGAGGCCAGAAACAACATTCCAGATCAATGCTAATGACACGTTGCAAAAATGTATAAAAAAAGTAATTGTTTGCAAAGAAAAAAACAACATAAGGTAGTTTTAAGGTGCATTTTGCACGGACAACTGTTTTCCACCACTCCAAACTGTCTAATGCAGGTTTCAACGCTGTAAACCAAGGTGGCATTGATTCGATCAATTGATTTGATTTCTGAATAGAAACACAAGTGTGAGGTTTGCATTATATGAAAAATGTTTTCCTCTCGTCCTACAGTGTTAGACAGCTGTGAAGGGGATGTCCTCCTCCTGCTGGACTCTTCAGGAAGTGTGTCCAACTATGAGTTCTCCCGTCTGTCGCTCTTCGCCGCCAAGCTTCTTCACCCGTTTTCTTTGGGCCGTGGCCACATCAGAGTCGGTTTGCTGCAGGTGAGCACAAACCCTACGCTGGAGTTTGGTCTGGACGTCCACAACAATCAGCAGACTCTGCAGAAAGCCCTGCGGCGTGTCAGCCAGCTGAAGGGAGACACCAACACCAAAGCGGCGCTCCAGGTGGCCCAGCAGCTCCTGGCAGAAACACAGGAGAATGTGCCAAAGGTACTGCTGTGGCTGACAGACGGCGTGCAACCCGGAGATGTGGACAAGCCCATGACTGAGCTGAAGGCGAAGGGAGTATTTGTGTTAGCCGTGTCCACAGTACATGGCAACTACCAGGTGTTAAAACATGCAGTGACACCACCTCTGGAGTCGCATCTGTTCTGTGTGGACATAGATAGCATCGAAATCATCACAGAGGAATTGAGAGAGGCCATTATTAGTATGTGTGTGAGGTTCAGCACAATATGAGAAGATGTAGTAACTCAGTGGAGCTCTATCAACTCTACAGTCTCTACATGCCTCAATACTTTATTTCACTTTGCCTCTATGTCTCTTCCTCTCTTTCACTTTCCGTCTTAACAGGAATAATCTGTGCATGGCGACTGTATGTGGTTCAGGTGACAACACACAGCGCTGTGCTGCAGTGGCATCCTCTACTGGGCAAACACACCAGTCACTACCAACTCCAATACAAGTCTGTCAGGGAAACGGACCCCGAGACCAGACGGGTTCTCCCAGGTGATTCCAGCTGGGTGGAGCTGACCAACCTGCGCCCCGATACAACCTACACCGTTTCCCTCCAGCCAGTGTCCAACCAGAGGCTGTTTGACACACTCCATGTTAACTTCACTACACTTACTGGTGAGAGGATTGGAGGAAATGTGTTGGCTTTGTTTTTGAGCCATGACTGTAGAAAGTAGACCAAGCAATCTCAGCACATGGTCCATTTAGTTGCCAGTTTTAGTTTCATGTTTGCTCATGTTTGATTTTATATTTACCTGAAAGAGCATTCGTCCAAAACTGGAGTTCCACTTATTTACCAGACCGAGACCGTAACATAGTGGGTTGATGGTTTATTTCTAGACATAAATTTTTCTTATTAGGGGTCTTTTGTCTCCTGTCAACCTATTTGAAGTTAATAGTTTTCTACAACCTTCCCCAGATGTTTCAGGCCCTGCCATTGTGTCCATGTCAGACCGTCATCCCCATCAGATGCGTGTGAGCTGGGGTCCGCTGCAGCCGTCTCATGTCCACAGATACATAGTGGAGTATGGAGCTATTCCGAGTGGACACGTCCACACCCTGGTCTTTGACAACCAGCAGAACTCCACCCTGCTGACCAACCTGGAGCCAGGCAGTCAGTACCTGGTTACTGTCAGCGCCCATTATTTCAATGGGAGACAAACGGCCATGTCTGTGAGGGCCTGCACTGAAGAGCGTACGTATCCAGTCTGACTATTCATCATCATGGTGCATTATTCACTTCGTCCTCCTTCAGATGATTGAGATTTCTTTATTTCCTTTCACTAGAATTTTAAATGTGTTTTAATTCAAAATTGAACAGGTTTGCAGCTGTTGACATATTCGTCTACAACTGATGACAGTAGAAATCAAGAATGAACAGACGTGATGCATTGAATAGAAAACAGATTTCTCCTGTTTATATTTTCTCTCTGCAGCAGCTTTACCTGCTCTGACTGACCTTCAGGTGACCACAGGCCAGCATCAGGAGGTACAGGTTACATGGCAGGCCCATCATGAAGGCCTGAGAGGCTACTGGGTGAGCTGGGAGAGAGAAAAGTCACTCAGCTCCTCCACGAAGCCCTCCAGCTCCTCCACCTCCATCTACCTGCCTCCTGAGTCTCGTTCAACGCAACTCATGGTCCTCGCAGCCAGGAGTCGAGTGTGTGTGTCTCCAATTTACATCGCTGGTCGAGGAGACAGAATATGTTGTACTGCAGAGACGGACAAGGCTGTCTGAGCTGAATATTATAGTTTGTGCTATTTTCTTCAATTTCTGCAATTATGTTCATTGGAGAACCGGTCATGGTTCATTTCCTGTTTCTGCATCTCCTCTATCTGAAAAATCTGACCTGCAGAGATACAAAAAAAAAAGGAAAAACCTGGTGAAAGGAACATATTAAGTGCATGATGTACCAGATTAATTGTGGGGGACTGAATTAATGTATATTAATATGTTGAAATCTTTATATTTCTGTACAGAAGTCTTGCATAACCATAATCACAGAACCTCAGCCCTTTGGTTTTACAGTGGCTTAACAAATGCACTATTACCTGCCGAGATGGGGGGCTGTCTCAGAGTCATAATTGATCAAATTTTTTCATCAAATATATAAGTGAGCAGCCTCCACAGTCTATTATGTAAGCCTACTCTTAAATTGCAGTTATATAAACTTAACTTTTTCCTGAAAAGTTACATTTGTAAATATATTTAATGTTTTGAAAATATAGTGAGGTGTTGTGCTGCTTTGCTTTTTCCTTTCCTTGCTGCACCGATCAATTTGTCATAATTTTTTAAATCATCACACCTGTAAATAATATTTGCTCAGTTGAAAAGTGTTTGAAGGAATCTTTGGTTACAGCTACTGACTTCTGATTCAACAGAGAAAAATATATTATCCAAAAACTGTAAGCCACAAAAGATATAGCAGGGATATAGAACTAAATGTGCAAACAGAAATTCTTTAATCTGCTGAGCAGCCTGATAATCACGGTGAATTTCATTTATTTTGTCACTCCATCATTCATTTAAACACTAGTTGTGGTTGCATCGCAGCAACTATTAAAAATTGGAAAGTAAACAGATTTATTTAAATGCCAGGAAAAGAAATCATGTGAAAAGACCATCAGCTAACATCAATCTAGCTTTTCTGATCTAATGTAACTAATCAGTTGTTATGTAAGTAGGCTATAACTGAGGCTTAGATGATTAATAGATTGGGGTTTTTTTTATCTCTATATGTGTAAATTTCTATAATTCACACATATAATGACTCAAGTGTGGCCTTTGCGGAACATTTGTTGTATAGAAAGTTTCAACATATCAATTATGAATAAGTTATATCTTTACGTCAGAGTATTTCTGTTTTTATTGAATATGTACTATAACTACTTTCATTTTTATATTCCAGTATCTGCTGCACTGGGCTTCAGACCTGCAAACCTTTAGTGTTGTTTGATAGTACATGATGTCTGAGTTGAAATGAGGTGGCGTTATGAACCAGCCTGATCTATGTCATGTGAAAATTGCTGAAACTTGCTGCAAGCGATATAAAGAAAGGATCTTGTGTTGTTGATGTTGAAGATTTTTATCCTTTCAGGTCTTTTGTAATAAAGTGAGGATATACAATATGAATGACGTGCTGAAAATCTTTCTGTTCTTATGTTCAACCCAGAACTTACACGAACACACATAAGAGAGGCTTCCTCTTCCCACAGAATGATGGTACAACAAATTAATTTGCAAAGGAAGCACATTTTATTCAGGGAAGCTAATTAATCTCCTGTGTTTTATTAACCTCTACCTCCCTGAGGCATAAAACATAGTGTTGCCTTTTGGCTTTCTGCAGGCCTAACAAGGATTGTCTTGCCAGATCACAGCCTGGTGTCTACTGTCTGTTTTTTGCCATGACAACACAGGTACCACCACCTTCTTCCAGGAGTGTCGTCAGTTTAGCTGAACACACATTAGGAGACCAGCGAGTCGATGACCGTGGTGCATAAGATGTTGGAAGTGAGCTGGAGTATGAAACCCAAACTTCTATCTTCTGACCGCAGATGGAGAATTCTTTAAGTCCCTTTATCGGTTGTTAAAAGTGCTTCACTGGAAGGTGTTTTGAGATGGTGGACATAATGGATCCAATGGAGGATGCAGGAAGCACAGAGCTGGTGGGGATGGGACTTCGTGTCTCTGTCTCTCCAGTACAAATTGCATTTTACATCATCCTGGTGTTGCTGGGCATTATGGGTAATGCGACTGTGGTTGGAGTGATTGGTCAAAGCGTGATAAAGGACGGCGGTGGGGGCCGTAACTCGGACATTATCATCATAAACATGGCGTTCTCTAACCTGCTGGTGTCTTTGATGAGGAACATCCTGCTCTTCATCTCAGACATGGGACTCCAGGTAGGTGGTCTATTTAAAGTTTGATGACTGTTTTGAATGGACGTTTTGGATCATCTGCCTGTTTCTCCTGTTGTCTGTGCCAAAGTGTAGACTTTTGACACAAAGGTTTTGTCTCGAGATGTTGTATTTCTCACCACAAATGTCACTGAAATGTTCAGCAGAGAGAATTCTCAGCTAATTACAGAAGGTGTCAGTTAATCTGGTGAAGAAACCTTGTTTGTCTCCAGGAGTGAATTGTGGGTACAGGATATCATCCAGGAACACTTCACATTTGTTTGTCTCTTTCTGTTCCAGCTGTACTCGTCCAAAGAGTGGTGTCAGTTCCTCATGGGTATCTGGGTGTGGCTGCGCTCAGTCAGCGTGTGGTCAACACTCTTCCTCAGTGCTTTCCACCTGCAGACACTGAGGCGTGTTACCCCCGTCACGGGGTCCTCTCATGGGGCCAGAGGTGTTCCCAGGAACCTGCTGATGAGCCTGGGCCTCGTCTGGTTCCTCAACTTTATTTACTCCATTCCTGCTCATATCTTTTCCACTAGTGGGAATGAGAACAGCACAGAAGTGAGAACCTTATGCAGCAGGAACCTGCATTAGTTAATCGATTCATTACACTGATAAAATTATCATTAGAGGTATTAGACAACTCAGTGAAATTCAAGAGTCTGCTAAATTAATATTTAATGAATAAATAAAATTGAAACCAACAATGAAAAAAACTGAGCAGTTTCTGAAAATACATCCATAACTTTAGAGCTGTTTTAAAGTTCTGCCTCAGTTCAGTTTATGAATAATTCATGTATCAGTAGAAGTTGTTTTTTTTCCTCAGGGTTGTTGGATCCCATGAAGGTGATGTCCCACACTGCTCTGACTATGTCCCCCTCCCTCCTCAGACCCTGATGCTGGTGAGCAGTACGACGCGCCCCCTGCTGGGCTGTGTGTGGAACTTCCCCTCTAGCTTCATTGGCCTGGCTTATGCCACTACATCTATGGTGATCCATGAAACCTTACCCATAATCCTCATGGCACTCACCAACCTGGGCTCCCTTTACACTCTCTACACCCACAGTCGGATGCAGAGTTCTGTTCAAGGTACATCAGCCAAAAAAAGGGTTCCTGCTGAGAGACGAGCAGCAAAGGTGAGGAAGACGATTTTGCTTTGAGACCTCTGGATGAGCTGTGTTCATCAGAGAGATACAGTAAATGGTTTATCACCAGACCTGATGAGTAATTTGATGTAACTGAAATAAATTAATTTTAATAGCATTTTTATTATAGCTAAGGTGAAGATATATGATTGATTCTCAATATCTGGCTGGAGTTTTACTTCCCTGACTCTTCATGTGTGTCTCAAGGTGATTCTCGCTCTCATTATGCTCTTCATTGCATCGTGGGGAACAAGCATTATCTCTGTCAACTATTTCAACTACAACCGTGGCTCCTCTGCTGAGTTTCTTCTGGTCATTGCTCGTTTTGCCAACATTATATTCATTGCCATGTCACCTGCTGTTCTGGCCATTGGTCACCGGCGACTGCGTTCCTTCATCAAATCTGCACTGGCTCACTGACAGATCACTGACTGATGGAACTCTGGAGCTGCAGCCCACACATTTATTAACCACTTTACAGCAGTTAAACCTCTAAAAGCATTTTGACGGGGTTCATTGTTATTGGTATGAATTCAGAGTACAAACTCTCTCAGTCTGGAGTTGGACTGATGGTCTGAATGGAAGGGTGGGTTGCTAAAAATTACAACCCACTGAAAGACTGACGTATCATCTGATGTCTTTGCTGCCCATACAATTGATTGGGTCATTTCATGTATTATAGAAGATAATTATATCTATGGTTTTATTTAATATACATAACTTCTGAATACATGTGTAATATTTTTGTCACCCTGTATAACTGATAAATTTTCAACTAAATCTCAAGAAAAGCATATTGTCTTTGACCAACAATTGGGTTTCAGGTTAAGTGGCTAAACAAGAGGCAATAAACAAAAAGGCAACTTACAGTAACTTTGTGTACTTTGATTTTATTGCCAACTTTTAAACACATAGTTGTTGAATTGTTTCTCCAGAGTTTTCTCTCATTTACTGAATGCAGTTTTTAGGAAAGAGTTTTTGCTTTGACATATTATGAGATGGACTGTGTTGAAGCCACTGGAAAGATTGTTTTTTGTTGTTGTTGTTGTTGTTGTTGTTGTTGTTGTTGTTGTTGTTTTTCTGCTGAAAAAAGAATTTACTGGATGGAATACAGTAACTCAAACAATTTCAGAAAATCACAAGGCTAAACAGTGATGTTTATGACTCAGAAAAATATGTCACAATATAATACTTGAAGAGTTCAGTGATGCTCTGGCAATGCATCTGGAGCGTATTCCGCCACAGAAAAATGGATGGATGGATGGAGTCCTGTTCACAGGAAACATGCAGTGTGGTGCATGAATGTGTAAATAAATTATGTTATTGTGCTTATTTGTTAACTTAGCATATTAGTTTCCATCATTTATTTGACTTTCTCCTCCACTTTTGTGCCTTTCCTCACTTGCTGAACAACAAAAATGGTTTGTTTTCCTTTGCCTTTAGTTTGTGAGGATTTATCAAACTTTTTGGAGTCCTTCCTGGAACAATGAATGAATTTAAACCACCTCAGTATCATATTCAGGATTCTCCTTCTCAGTTTTCCATGACCCAGGGCCACCACCATGGGACTAAAACCTACAAACAGGGAGGCAGAGAAATGTGCGACCGTCAGCAGCCCTTCCGCGTGGTGTCCCCTGTCGTGATTGTAATACGTCACCGCCGCCACCTGCAGCGCCCAGCAGACCACGAAGAGGGAAACCAGCGACATGATGACGTGAGCGGCTTTGCGTTCAGTGGACACGTGTTTGTCCAGCTCCCCGTGGGCTCCCAGCTCTCTTCCTGAGGTGACAGTCCGGATGTGTTTCCCCAGAGCGTGAAGCGTAGCCAGGTTGGTGCAGACCATCAGCACCAGTGGCAACACCTCATTGAGGGCCAGCGAGGCGGAGGCGAAGGCTGAGCCCTGCTGGTTGGAGGGGAACTCCCAGACGCAGCCCAGCAGAGGCCTGGTGGTGCAGCTGATCACCATCAGCTCCACGGTGGCATTGCCGTGAACATGAGTGGTAAATACCAGAGCTGGGATTGAGAAGGCTAAGTTTGCCCCCCACACCAGCCCCAGAACAATCCAAACCCGCTGCCTCTCCCTCTGCTGCACCCGAGGTCCGAAGGCCACGCGCTGGCGTCTCAGGGTGGTGCAGTGGAAGACGCTGAGCGCCAGGGTCACCCAGCAGCCCACAGCTCGCCACCACACCCACAGCAGCATGAAGACTCTGCACCAGCCCGGAGACAGAGACACATTCAAGCCCAGGTCGGACACAAAGATGGGCACAGTGCGAAAGAGTGAGGTCAGCAGGTTGGCTAGAGAGAGGTGCACCAAGATAGTGTCCGAGGGAGGGAGCCTCCGAGATGGACTCTCAACGGCTGACTGGAACACCTGAGAGGATGAGACAGACATAATGAGGACAATCCAGCCTCGAACACACATTAAATAAATTAAAACAACTGTTGTTATCGTACCACATGGATGACTGAGATGTTTCCAAGGATGCCAGAGAAAACCAAGAGCCCAAACAGAAAAGCCTCTACTGTGAGGTCTTCTGACATGGCATCATCCTCTCTGTGTGGTGCCTCACATGCACCACCACCGCAGCTGATGGTTCCTCACTGTTTTATACAGCCGCACACAGCTCAACAAACAGATCCAAAGCTAACAAGGTTCCACGTCTGCTGACGGAGTTCAGGGTCAATTTAATCTGATATGTTGATGTGGGTAATCCACATGCAGAGGTTGGCATTTCCCTTGTTTTCTTGCTCATCATAGGTCAGCTGTAAATACAAGGCTGCTTATTGATCTGAATGATCGCTTCAACATGTTCCTATTGTTCGTTGTGATGACTTCAGCATGTCTCTATATAAATGATGCTGTGAATCTGTGATGCTACTTTGGTTTTCAGTAGTTAATCTCAATGTCAAACAGTCCAGAATATTTAGTAAGTGTCACCAGTTCATTTGAAATGCTGTCAGCTGCAGATCACAGAAAATAAACCCACAAACCTCTGAGGGATGGAGCCAAGTCAGGTATGATGACGCAGCATTTTCCCTCCTATTAGTCAGCCATATGTAATCTCCCATGGTACCCGTTGTTTGCTCAGTATCTGTCTTGACACGATGGGGTTATTTCTCCGAATAATCTCAAAAAATACTGTTTAATGATAATACATTTTCCTCATTGGTTTTGTAGGCCTGGTTGACTTCATGTTGGATTCATGTGCTGCATTACACTGCTTACTCACTCTATAAACAACATATTTCCTAAAATGACTTCAAGCACACAACAGCTGTCAGAAAGGGTGGAGAACAAAAGGTCTGTTTCTTTGACCTGTTTGTTGGTATCGTTTGAAAAAAAGCACACATAGTATACAAAACACATTTTGGATGCATGAAACCTGACAATCTGTAAATGTACGTGATAAGATGGTGTCTGTCTAGGTTCTCAGTTATCCTGCTCATGGTTATCCAAAGCTGCTTAAATCAATATGATGATGTGTTTTTATTGTGTATTTTAACCTTTAATGTGGCTTCTTAAATGTAAACATTGTTGTACTCTCACTTTATAATTTAATATTTTCATTTGCTTATGGGTTAATAATTATTTTTTCCCACCCTGTGGACTGTGGATAACTGTCTTACCATCATGCATGGAGGACGTTGTCAAAACAAAACAAGTTCTTGTCTCTCACTTTGATTGTAGATGTTAATAATAATTCATTTTCAAATTATAAAAAACACAAAAATAATAGTTTGACTGTTATTTTTTTTTTTTTTTTAATTTCTGATCTGAAAATAACTTTGATCTGAATACGCACTGATACTGTAAAGCTTTGAATGGGGAAATAATCTTCAAAACAGTGACCAAATTTATATTATTATACATTATTATTATTTATATGTATTTATTTGTATTGGTTGATTATAGCATTTCTTTTTTTCTTTCTTTCCATCCATCCATCCATCTATCCATCTATCTATCTATCTATCTATCTATCTATCTATCTATCTATCTATCTATCTATCTATCTATCTATCTATCTATCTATCTATCTATCTATCTATCTATCTATCTATCTATCTATCTATCTATCTATCTGTGTTGAACCTGTGTGGGGTATATTCAATCCGTTATTTCTCTGCTTGACACACACTTTTACAGATGATGATTCACAAACCGACGGCTGACTACAAATATTTTGTGCGCGCATCCCCGCTCCCAAACCCTCTCGGCGCGCGCTGCTTCCACGTGAACTCTCACGTAACGCGCATCAAAATCTTTTACATCGAAGCTTACATTATAAGCTACTCAAAGGTGAGTAACATCGGCTTTATTCTCTGAACCCTGACGCTTATCTTGAGTGTGTCAAACCGGAATCTGTCACTGACGTGAATAAATGTCACTGTCGCAGATGGAAACCCCGCTCCTCTCTCGGGACGCGTTACGACGCTTCACGCAGATTTCGTCTGTGTGCGTTGAGGTGAAGTTGATCTGATGGGAGTCCGCTGCCCGCTTTGACCCATCTTCCATCTGATCCGCTGTTAGAGAAGACATTTTGAAGAGACGCAGTGAGATGAACAGCCAGTCACGGACATCCCTGTTCGCCCTGTCGGCCCTCCTGCTGTGCGCCTCCCACCAGACATCTGTCTCCAGCAGCTCAGCATCAGCAGCATCCCCACAGAGGGAGGCAGACAGGAACTATTCAGGAACGCCTCAGAGCTGGACAGAACAGAGCAACGTCAGCTCCAACTATGGCAATCACAGCGACGACAGTACGCCGTCACCACCAAAGATCCAAGAGGTAACAGGCCAAGCGGCTAGCTCTATTCCTACTGTGAGATATGAAGAATCTGACTGGGTACCAAGCTGGAGTTCAGAGGCAGAGGAGTCACCGCTCTGTGCCTACAGAGTGGTCCAAAAGGGCATGGATGGGGAGCTGTGTTTCAGAAACACTCTGACCACCTATCAGTGTCAGCAGGAAGACTGTAGGATGGTGGTTTCTGCGGGGAACCTGCATGCAAATATTCTCATCAATGGTAGTGTACTGTTACAGTGGAGCCATGAAGACAACTTCACCTTGAATGAGCAAGATGTTAAAGTGGAGGACTCTCTTTCTGGTCAAGAATGGAGTGGGGAACCTGGGACAAATTTAACAAGAGAGGACAGGCTGGGATCAAATCTTCTTTCTGGGGTCCGACTCCCCAGACGGGGTGGCTATGAGTTGAGCTGCTGGTGGAATGGAAGCTACACTCAGTTTGAGTGTGCTGGCGTACATCTGGGCTCGACCTGCAGGGACTTCCTCCTGACGGAGCTGCATGAGAACATCCCCTACCGGATCTGCTTGCACCCCCTGGCCCGCCTGGATCAGGTTAAGAGAGCAGACCAGTGGAACTGTGTGAACTTCACCCTGCCGCCGTCTGGGATGCAGGACATTGTGATTGCCATGACAGCAGTAGGGGGCGCTATCTGTGTGATGCTGGTCATCATCTGTTTGTTGGTAGCATACATCACAGAAAACATCATGAGCCCCCCGGTGCAGCGCTCGTATTCTTATCGCTCTCGCTCGCGTCACTGATGCTCAACTGACTCTAAGCTGCAGTGTTCAATAAATAACATGTCCTACATTCAACATCCATGATCACCATAACTAAACCCAGCATCCTATAGTCACTCATTATTAACAATCTTTTCTTTCAATCAGCCACATAAATTTCAGACACACTTTTCAACGGAATCAAAGCACAATCTATTCTGTCTCTGCAAATAACTTGCCTTGTTGGGGTCGGCAAAGACACCCTGGACCAAAAGTCCTACATTCCTGTGATAAAGCAGTTCACTGTGCACTGTTTTCATTTCAGGCTGCCTGTGAAGGAGCCTGTCAGTGTGTATACTGGCAGCAGTTATACAGCAATACAACCAACGATCTACTTTGAGCACGTCAGGAACAGCAGATTTTGTAATCTTGCAGCCTGTGAGACTGTCCAGACTTGTCCTGTTTTTGTGAGAGACAAAGGAAAATAAACTTAAATGGATATTGTTGTTTTTTCTCTGGACTAAATCATCTCACCATGAAGTTTTTGCTTTCAAGCCTGCAAAGTGTGTGTTCGTTCCATTTGGTAAAAGGCAATGCAAATTGTTGTAAAATGTCCAAATACTGTGCCAAGCATCTTGAATTAGAATGTCCATGCTGTGAGTGAATAAATTACCACAAAGATATTTGTAATACTTCACAGCTGTCCTTACTTTTCTCTTGCATGTTTTTACACAACAGGATCATTTCTCAACTAAAGACATAAATTCAAAATGTCTTCATGAGCCCAAATATGCAGGTCAGCTGCAAAACAGAAAATAGGCCTCAATCCCATGATTTAGCTGTTTGGCTTATTATCTTCAGGATGGATGCACTAATGTTTATTTTATAAAATATAATCATGCCAGAAGTGGGCAATACACAGTCTCTATCATGCAAATTTGACAAATAGTCTGTAGCATTAGATATATGAAACTGATTAGATCACTGTTATAGTATATTTTACTGAGTTCTGTGTTCACATTCTTTCACACAATGACATACAGTACATCATTTATGTTCTAAGTTGTGGTGTGTTTCATTTGCTCGCCTACTGCTACAACTTACAGGAGAGAGTCAGACAGGGAGAAAGAATTAAATATTCACAGAGACTCCTACTACATCAGATCATCAGATAGATCATCCATATTTGTTGCTTTGTCTGTCTTTAGGTATATTTTTACAAAAACTACTTACTCATTTTCATGAAACTGGATGGGAAGACTCTTCATGCACCAGTGAAGAAAGTACAGGTAGTCCTCAGCATACAAACATCCGACTTGCGAACATGCAACTTACAAACATTCATGGATGTAAACAACCACGCACCGTCATGTACGACTATTATAGTTCCCCTTTCTGACACAACCCACACAGAGCAGCGTAACTTTAGCACACCATAGATTCAGGTTTCCCATCGGGTTAAAGTAACTCAATATCAGACTAGGTGAACACTTTGCTCTAACTTCATGTCTGGCTTTCCTGTCGACACGTCATTTGTAGTGTTCCATCCTTATTTTATCCGCATCTCTGTGAACTTCTGAACAGGAAAAGAACACACAATGTATTTATGTTCATGGGGACGTTCACAAACATCGAGACTGAATGCAATTTGTGTCAGGTTGAAAATTACAGCCAACAATGTAGACTATAGGCTTCCTGTCAGAAAACTCTGCCACAACCTGTTATTTCGTAATTTTTAAAAATAATAATTTACAGGATTTTGGTGGGGGTTTTTTGCCATTGTTTTTTGTTTTGTTTTTATGATGTCTCTGTCGCCCATCTGTGTTGTTTTTATGTCCTGTAATTATTTCTGGTAAGTCTTAGGGAATGGTACTAAGTATTTAGAGTAGTAACGGGATTTAAATAACGTCAAAAGGACGACTGTAGATTTAAATTTAATAAAGAGCAACTTTCTAACAAACCAGCTCTGAGTGGCAGCCATCCACGGCCTTCTCCTAGCATAAAACAGATTTCAGTAACGGCTAAATGACGTAGTCTTTGATCTGTCACGTGGTACAAGAGACTCCGCCCTGAAAGGACATAAAGCCGTAGTCGTCAGGGAGGCGCCGCCATTTTAGTTTCCTGTTCACGGCAAGATCAGCAAGTCATACAGTTCCCGTGACCGAAAGTTTTAGTGGTTTACTGTATTCCAGATATTTGTATTGCTTATTTTTGTCACAGGGATTAAACTAACTCTATTTACTAGGTTCTGTTAACGAGTATCGTTTCGTTTCAGCCGGGCTATCGCGATGCCGAGCCACACGCTGCGTGTAGCGGTGGTGTGCTCGAGCAACCAGAACCGCAGTATGGAAGCGCACAGTATCCTCAGGTAAAGATGAGCCGCCGGGAAGAGAAGAACATCAACAAGGCCGTGGAATGAACGAAATGTTGTGGTATCGGGTCGTTTTGTGAGCCGGTGTGGAGACACGCCGACATGGTGACATAACTGCGTTGGGCCTCAACGCAGTTAACAATGGAGTCTCCGGATGCACGGCGAAGCCTCCTTTCGTAGCTGGCTTCCGACTGACAATTTTGTTTGTTTTTTTTGTTTGTTTTTTGAAGCCAGTGGTCGTACAAGTTTCCTTAAAACAGATTTAGGGACTTTCAATACCATGTAATTGGGTGGGTTTCCCCCCCCCCCACACATGTGGACAAGAGCGCCACCTTCAGGGAACACATCGGAAAGGAAGTAGTGTTACTCAGTCCATCCCCTCAACATTGATGCGGATGCATTAAATGTTACATCATAGGTCTCTGCTGTTTGAGTCCATCTTCAATGGTTGTTAGTGGTGTCTAGGACCACCAGGGGCTCTTGGTGACAAATTCAACCGTTCTGATCTGGTGAGCTTTAGGAGGGAGTAACCCCCCTGAGTCACTTCAAGCTGGTTTAGACCAGTTTGGTCACAACTCGGGAGACAAACAGGAAGTGTGTGTGTGGTGTAATCATGCTGTGATTCAGCCGGTGACACGACATTCCCTTGGCTTCATGTAGGGGAGACGAACTGACTACCTTTCACAGAGGGCATGCAAAAAAGTTTACTGAACGTTTCTTCTGTTAACTTGTGTGAAGTGTGTTGTGGCAGAAATGGTATGTAACTTATTGTCTTGTCGTCCTTGCAGCAAACGAGGATTTGATGTACGTTCATTTGGAACCGGTTCTCATGTGAAGCTACCCGGTCCTGCCCCGGATAAGCCCAATGTGTACGACTTCAAAACGACTTATGTACAGATGTACAACGACTTGGTCCGCAAGGACAAGGAACTGTATCCCCTCCTCACTCACTTTTGCACACATGCATATACAATACACTGAGAGCCAGATAAGTAGACATGGTCCATGTTACTTGTTTGGATCTTAGAAAGGTGTTTCAGCGGCGCTGCAGATGGACTGCACCAGTGGGTTATTCACATGCAGGCATGATGAACCTGTTGCAGATGTGTTTTATTAAACCTATCAAATTCAGGGTGTGTAGCAGATATCTTGGAAGTATTTGCAACCACAAGACAGTAAGTAGAAGGATAATGTGACCGTCAGATTTAAATCACTGCTCACGTTTTTAATCCTGACCTATGTTCCTGTGTCCGTGGGAGTTGTGACAAGTAGTACATAGTGTTTTCTGTAGCAGCAGCTGGTTAGTTTGAACAAAAAATGCAATGTTATTCAGATAAATGTGGTTTACCTCACTATAATTACCTAGTTATTAAATAAAATGATGAACTAGCATCACTGTAAACAAAACTACAAGAGTCTTCATTTATCAAAGAAAAGCAGTGGTCGTAGGTATACGAATTGGACAAAAGTAATTTAAAGTATTAAATGAGAGGTTAAACAACCCAGTAATGGAGTAATTCATCTATTAAAAAGGATTTCTGAGATATGACTTAGTTTTTGAGTTCCCAAGGAAAGATGTTTATCCTCAGCTGAGGGTGTGTGGGCGAAAACTATAAAAACCCTCAACAACTTGAGCTTAACAAGAGTAAAGGTTCTCAAGGGTGAGTAATTTTCACCAGTTAAACACGGCAGCTGTTTATCTTTGTTTTTGGGTTGTAATGACCTGAGACTTGACGTCTTCATTAATGAATGGCAAAAGTCACCTCCGTGAGCACTTTTTTTATATAAAAACCTTTGAAAAGATTTTTTTTTTTAAACATCCAGGTGAATTGAGCATTTTTAGTGAAACTACAATATGATTCATCCATATTACTGAACTCAATCCATAAATAAGGTTTTCAAAATGAGAAGCAAGTCTACCGAAAATCAGTCATTTCTACCAAGAATTTAAAATGGTAGTCTTTTCTTACAGCCACCTTAGGGTTAGAGGTCATGTCTCGGTATCCATTATGTTCTGTCAATAGTAAAGTTCCCCTTAAAAATGTAAATACTGTCTCAAAACCACTGCATTATTGTAACTTGAAAATATAGTTCACTGTTACAGACGAGGGGAAATGGTTGTCGGTCGTCTTTTACTCCTGTGTATATAGTGAGTTCTTTCAGGATGGCCTGATTCAGTAGGAGTACTTGACAAAAGCAAAACTTACTGTTTTAAGGACACCCAAAGTCATCAAGCCTAAAATTTGTGTAACTTTGTTAAAAGTTTTGATTTAGAAGGTAAATTTGTCATTTTATTATGACATCACTTTTTTTCTTGTCAATTAGTTCCTTGGATAATGTTATGTTTCTTGAAACCACTAGGTGGTGCTCAATTTTGAGACTACAGCTTGTACTCCATAGTGACAGCAAAACGGCTTCACTCATACCAAGTAGCATTGGTATTTCCCACATGGTCTTTGAGAGTCTGCAGACGTTTTCCTGTGTCTCTGTGACTAAAAATCTTCTCAATGACTGATTGTGTTACCTCCGAATGTGTCTCCCGCTATGTTCCTTGACCTTCCCACTCTTCAGATATACACAGAATGGCATTCTACATATGCTGGACCGCAACAAGCGCATCAAATCAAAGCCAGAGCGCTTCCAGAGCTGCAAGGAGAAGTTTGATCTGGTCATAACATGTGAAGAGAGAGTCTATGACCAAGTACTAGAGGGTGAGGTGCTAATGAATGAAGAACTCTTTCCTTTCAGAGCTCCTGATCATTTGATTAATTGGTTTTGGTCAGGACAAGTAATCACATTTCTTCTAACTCTTCTGATTGTGGTATTATTCTCTCCAGATCTGAATTCAAGAGAGCAGGAGACTATGCAGATTGTTCACGTTATCAATGTAGACATTCAGGATAACCAAGAGGAAGCCACGCTGGGCGCCTTCCTTATTTGTGAGCTGTGTCAATGTGTGAGTTACAACTCTGGTTTTTACATGTTACTGTATCGACACAAAGACTAAGTTATGATGATGAATGATGCAGTAAATACACTTCGTATGTTTAGTTTGTCTTTAAATATGCAGAATCTGCTACCCAGGATATTCCTGACAGAGGAGGTTCTTTAGAGTCAGAAATGCTGTACAGAGTTCCCAGGTTGTAAATTAGCTGAACGTGTTCTCCCTTCTCAGATTCAGCACACCGACGACATGGAGAATGAAATCGATGAGCTCCTACAAGAGTTTGAGGAGAAAAGCAGCAAGACGTTCCTTCACACTGTCTGTTTTTATTGATCAACAATAGAAACCTGCAATAAATCTCCCAGATCCCAGGCAAACAAAAAACTAGCATCTGGGCACACACCTCATACATCGTCTACAACACAATATACACACATTGTGTGCCCACACAGCCATGCACATATACACAGCTCTGGGTCTGGACCCAAGAAATGACTGCTGTTGGATGCATTGCTGATGCTGGTGTCTCCTCAGTGCAGAGGACGGACTCTCCGGATTCATTCTGCCTCTGTTGCACTGGATCTGGGTTCGTGGTCCACCCTCAACCCCAGTTCTGTGAAATCACTCAAGCAGATCTCCTCAGGGAGGACCACAACACTCACACCGACTGAACAACTTTAAAAAGCCCACTTGTTTAATTGATATACTGTTTATTTCTTCCTCTAAAGAGAATATGAATACGCATATACATATACATGTATGTATATATGTGTATACATACAGATTGAATCATTTAAGCATACGTAACTGACTTTTATTACTGATCTGGGACTTTGTAAATGTGGAGAATAATTTGAAATGAATTTGTGTTCTTGTTTGATCTTTCGTTGTAGATTATATTTAAGTTCATGTCGGTGGGCTAGAGAGTCCTATGAGGATTTATGAAATGTTTCCAGTAATGTGTTGACTCATATTTATGCTGTTTTTCAGGGGCATAGTTTTTTCTTTTGTAAAAATGTAAAGCTTTGTAATTCTTTGCAAACTGCGAGCTCAGCTCAGAGTGCCTGAATTTTCTGCAGAATCCACTAAAGAATGAAAGCATCTATAAGAAACATTGCATGATCTGTTTATTTAATTTGAAGATATTGGTCACTTACCAATTCATGATTAACATGAAATCAGAAGTACCTGATTTCGTTGTTATTTTTTTATTTTGCCTTTTTTTGGTCACTTTTTAAAAAATGTTTCACCAGGTAAATTTTGGGTGAGGCAATACTGATCTTCCTTACATGATCAGTCTGTTAACAATTTTGGACATATGAAAAATTGTCAATATATTTGTTGACATACAAGCCAACATGCGCTGTAAAACAAACGTGAGCAAACAAGATGCAACTTCTCCCAAATGCAGGACAAGGAATATATGCTAAATTCCAATGTAAAAATGTGCAAAATCTAGAAACCAATGAAGAGATGCAAACATTTAAGGTGCTGCAAAGCATTTGTGGAATTTAAAATGTGGATGGAGTGCATCGTTTCATACTGACATATAAACAAGGATAACCATATTTCTCTCCATGTGAGCATAGAAGTGTATCAAATCCCTTCACTTCTCCAGTACATGGAGGGGGGGGTTTATGAACACAGTAAATAAGTTTATTTGCTGAGTTTCCTGCTTTTCCTATTGATATTCAGCTCATGCTTTATTATGAGTCCTCCTTTATTAATCCGCCGTAGGCAAAATTATTTTTCCACTCATTAGTAATCAGGCCAGTACACAAACTCAAATACACGACACCTGTAGGGCATGCAAATGATGGGGAGAGGTAGAGTGGCAGACAGCTCCCTCGAGGTGCACCCCATAGAGCAACTAATAAAGACGGCTGTGTCTTGCTCAAGGGCACCTCAGCAGTGCTCGGGAGACGTTGCTGGGCTCAAGGCACCTTATCTTCCCTGGAGCTTTTGTGTTTTCTTGCCCTGAAGGTTTCTGTGGCTGTGGTGAGACCTACTGCTACTATAGTATTATCAACAATAATATAGACTATAGGGGACACTCAGGTTCTGCCTGACTTTAAGCTCCAATAATGTATAAATTTAATCAAAGTTGTAAGTCAATTTTTCACAACTGCACTCCAGTAAGTCCAATACAACAAAATTTACTTAATAGAAAACAGTTCCATTTAATCTTTGCATTGGACAGTCCACTGTGCTCATTTGCACATGCCATTATTGCAGACAGCAGTATACATGATTAAGTCTGATTTATACGTCACATTAGAATGAACAAGTCACAGGTGTAATTCATTCAAAATGTTGAATTATCTCCACTGATCTGTCACAGACAGTTGAAATAATGCACAAAATGTAAAACTAGTTAAAGGGACAGGACACTAATATTTAGAATCCAGGCTTCCCTTCTAAACACATTGGAATCTCAAACTGGAGTTCCATCCTTTGGAGGCGGGGAATCAGCTTGCTTTTCTTTTGTTACAGCTTCTGCTTTTGCAGCTTCCTGGCAGTCCTGTCCAGCTGTGACGGTACTCTGGCCATCTGCTGACTGGTCTTTGTCTGAAGGACGCGGTGTACTTTCACATTCTTGTGGCTCAGGGACAGGAGCGATCACACCATCAGACTGAGATGCCTGACGGACAGGTAGAGTAAAACCCCCTTTCCCTCCGCTGGCTGCTGCCCCAGCTGGAGGCGGTGTGAGACTCTGAGCCTCCTCCTCTCCGTGCAGCCAGTCCATCTTCTGAAGGTGCTGCTTGACAGCCTCGTCCACTCGAGCGTCAATCATGGTCTCTGTCAGGACGCCATCTTCAGAGGAATACGCTGCTGCCTGTGAGAGAACATGGGACATTAAAGGAGAGGAAACACTGAATGATTATGAGTGGAGAGATTATATTGTCTGAAAATTCAGTCTTCACAGGATGTCTTTATGTGGTTTTATTCAACATAACATTAATTTAACACGACTGGTTATTACAGTGGCTAAACGGTACAGACCTGCCACGCCACGCCAAGCTTAGAGATCTCTCTTCCAGACATGCCATCTGTCCCCTTTGCTATTTCAGAGCACTTTTTACTGTAGTCAAACTGAGCCAACTTCATCCTCCTGCACACAGCACAGACACATAGATGAGGGACACACACAAGATAATATCTTCATTTTTGAGCCCACATACATTGTTTACCCACAGACATTGTTTACCCACATACATTGTTTACCCAAACATACCCAAACAGTGGTATTTCTGTGTCAATCACATCAACCTTTTGTTCTGTATCATCCATCTGTTCTCTTTTTTACTCAATGTGGTCAATTTTACATAAACACTAGGATGGGACTCACTGCCTCCCTCCAGTGGCGGGCTCCAGCACATATTTGTCAAAATACAGACGCACAAGCCTCTCCCTCTCCTCAGGACCCGGGAGAGCAAAGTTCACTATTTCGTCAATGCGGTCGTTTATAGCCCAGTCGAACTGCTCTGGCTGGTTGCTGGCTAACACCAACATGAACCTGCAGGATAAAACTGAAATCAAGGAGCCTGAAGATACAGAGCAAGGAAGCCAAGCTGGTTCAGACAAGAAAAAAACCATGAACCCTTTGGACAATAAGTTTTGTGCACAAAAATACTTTACTTGTTACTCTGTTCTCCAGTGCGATACAGGAATGCATTCAAAGTAGCTCTGAGGTCCTCACTAATCTTCTCCTGCAAGAACCAAGAGTAAAGATTGTGCATTGTTAAATAAATGCAGAGTCAGAGAGAAATGAAAAGTAAGAAAATACATCACAAAAGGAAGGTCCAAGTTTTCTGAGACACTTACTGTACTACAAACTTACCGTGGATCTCTTGCGGAGGAATGCATCAGCTTCATCAACAAAAAGCAGGAGTCTGAAATGGGATAAACACATACGGTAAGTCATCTGTTGATGTATCTATACAGAGATATCCCTGTTTATATTTGCTAAATGTGGTGTAATATCAAATATCCTACCCGCGGCGACTTGTCCCTGCCCAGTCAAACACTTTGTGCATGGCTGTCACACCGTCACGACCCATGGGGGCTACATCACCACCAGTCATAATTGCATAGTCCATACTGGAATGCATTGCCAGCTTCTGCTCAACACAAAAAAAATAACATAAAAAGCCCCATAAACAAAGCTCCACTTTCCATGCATGCTGACGTCCATCACAATGCTGGGTTTGGGTATACCTTAGCAAAAAGAGTTTTGCCTGTTCCCGGAGGGCCATACATAAGGATGTTCCTATAGAGGCCATTGTTCTGCCTTGTGTTTCTTGTTGCTATGGCGATATCACGCACACGCTCTTCCAGGGGAGGCTGGGGATGTTTGAAACACGCATTTAAATCAAGTGGTTGGTAAAGATGTGAAAAACATGTTTAGACTTCCATCTAAATATTTCAGTCCACTTACACTGAGCACAACTCCCTCAAGGGCATCCTGAGGTTTGCTCTTCAGCCGCTTGAACGTCTGAATACGTGAGAGTGAAGGGGTTAAAAACTAGTATAAAATCATCTGCCGTGAAAAACATAGTGAAGGATCAATTCCTACGCAGTTACCTTCACTGGATGCTTGATCGCCTCACCCACAGTGAATCGGGACGTTTCCCGCACCAGCGAGGGCTTCCCGAGTCGGGCCTCAATGTAGCGTCCAGCCACTCCTGTTGCATTACGGGCAGAATAAACTCCCACAGCCAAAAGGGTCAGACCTGCCACCTGGGAATGGAGCAGCGGACATTTCAAAGAGCATTTACAGAGATTTTTTTGAGTAATTTCAAGTTTGCCCACACTAACATTCCCAACATTTATATGACAGTAATGGTTACTGAATTGGATATCACTGACTAGCAAACTCGTTTCCACTATTTTTTAACCAAGAATTTAATTTTATTGAATTAGATTCAACGATTTGTGAAGATACCAGTCTTTAATGGAAATGCTTGAATGGAATATATGGAAAATTCCTTGTATTCCATCTTCCGCATCCATGAATACATTTTGTTTATATTCTTACATCTACTTTACTTTGTAGAAGAGAATCCACTTAAAGATCTGACTCACTCTGTTTACCTGATCTCTTTAATAAATTCAACTATTATTGTCATACCTAATAAAATGATTCATCGCAATTTCTACATTTCCTCACCGTGGCTGTGACTTTGTCCCAATCTGACACAAAGGCACGAAATCCTTCTCCAAAAACAGCTCCTGCAGTCCTACAAGCAAAAACAGGTCAACCAACACGCCCGCTGGATAGTCATAAGATTCCAGCTGTTGATCAGTCAGTAAGACCCTTATACAACATACCGATTCTGTTTTATAAACCAGTATGTTCATGACCGTTTTAAATATTTCTTTAACGTGCTCAGTGCACTGACAACTCTCCACAAACTGCAGCTAATCTTCCATCACCTTAGAACTTTGATGTTCAGTCTTACTTGATGGACTCCAGGACCGTCTGCCTGTGCTCTGCAGCCTTCAGACGAATCTGCTCACGGATGATATCAGCGTTCTCTCTCTCCACACGGGCCCGTGCTTTAGTTTCTGCCTCAATACGCAAGAGCTCATTTTTGTGCCTGAGCTCCATCTCATGCTCTATAGTGGCTGTAAACATCACATGACAAATACATAAGCCACTGTTAGACATCATCAAATGCTTCAACAATGTCCTGCCTCAGGGCTAAAGCAGGGAGGTGTACCTTTCCTCATGGCCTCCTGTTTCTGCACAGACTCCTCTTGTCTGCGAAGGTTCTCCTCATTTAGTGTTTGCTGTTGTTGAAAAAATAAATAAATTTTAGGATTACAACTAAATTTAAAGCGTTATGCACTAAATATGCAGGCGATGACCTAACCTGTTGCCGTAGCTGGTCTTCATAACGTTGTCTGGCGAGCTTATCCTGATACTGAGCTCTCTGTATTGAAACAGACAACGTTTGATTGTACTCATTTAGGTAAAACTCATTCTGTTCACAGATTACTTTTTACTTAACATTTCTAAAATAGTGAAATAATTCTTTCTGTTCCAACCGCTTGATGTTGCTTGGTCTCCTCTGTCAGCGTTTTCCTCCTCTCCTCTCCCTGGGTTCGTATCTGGTCAGTTTTAAGCTGTTCAACTGCTGCTTCGTACTCCTGTTAGGAGGCAGAGAAAACTGGTAGAAAATTCTATCAAACCCACACAGAGCGCTTAAATCCACAACATCCAAGGATCCAACAGTTTGTGACAAATTCCTCAATAACAGCAGCAAAAGGCAGTAGTTTGACGCATTGAAGTTTGTTCAAATACACACAAACCAAAAGTACCCTAAATAAATCAATTAATTTATCGAAGTAATATTCAGCTTGGTGCCACCAAATTATGTCTAGTTTTAATTAGACGCAAAACAAACCTTTAATAATTTGACTAACAAGCGATAATTACTGTAGTCTTGTTGTAAACTGAATATATAATTTATAAATATAATTTATCCACACAGTGTAACTCCACTACAGCTCTCCCATCCAGTAATCACAGTATTATCAACAAATTTTCCCACTGATCTGAATTTGCACTAGTAAAACGAACGAAACCCTGGAATCCGAGGGGCATGTGGTGAAAGTGTTTCTCGTGTACCTTCATTTTGCTCTGATGCTCCATCTGAGTGGTCTGCTCCTGCATTCGGGCCAAATCCAGAGCTTCTTTGGCGTGACCTGGAGGTGAGACGACAACAGCTTTAATACAGGAGTGAAAACAGATATTCCGGGACATCAGTGCAAAATGTTTGGCTAAAGTGGGACACATCCAGTACTGATCAAGGGTTTGGACACATCTCCTCAATGACTTGAATCGGATAGAAATGGTTGACCACTTTAATTTTATAATTAAATGTTCCTTCATTACAATAACAATTCTTACAATTAAAAGTTACACACAAATTAAAACAGAAACTATTTCCTAACTGCAAGGCAATGACCTCTGAACCCAGTCCACTTTTTCAAATTAAAATGAATACAAGACCAACAAGCTAACTTGCCAAACATTATATATTTGTATGTGGGTATATGGACACATATTACTAAATACGTGTGTGTGTGTGTGTGTGTGTGTGTGTGTGTGTGTGTGTGTGTGTGTGTGTGTTTTATGCTAGCTGTGAGGGTGGGCCTCCTCCTTCAAGATGTAAGGTGTGTGTGTGTGTGTGTGTGTGTGTGTGTGTGTGTGTGTGTGTGTGTGTGTGTGTGTTATGCCAGCTGTGAGGGTGGGCCTCCTCATTCAAGATGTAAGATGTTCCATCTCTAAAGGAACCATCACCATGCGCTCCAGAGGAGCTGCGTGCGGGTGCATCACGCATGTGTGCAGTAATGATGTAAGCCGCCGTTATGTCCATTCCACTCCTCTCCACCCACTGTCACGACGGCAACAATCCGTCCACAACACTTACGTGACTTGTCGAGGTCCTTGGCCGCCTGAGCAGCCCGTTCGAGCCCGGTGGGATCGAAGTTGCTCCATTTGTCCTTGGGTTTCTCTCCACCGTCTCCGGACCCTCCGGCGGGCGGAGGAGGAGGCGGCGGCACCGGGAGTCCGGGAGCCGCTTCAGGCCGCCCTTTGTTCAGGCCGAAAAGCCACGACATTGTAATGAGAACAAATAGTGTCCACTTCAGCCGGTTCCGCGTGGACCAAGAGGAGAAAACTACTTGACAGTCACTGCGCTTCCTCCACACGCGTGACACGCCGCATATACTGGGCATGCGCAATAGAGAATCTGAATAACAGCAACCAGGACTGGCTGGTAGCTAGTATCTCTACTTCTGATTGGCTGCCCCAACAGCAGGCCGCAGAGGTCATTCCTACAGCCCCGCCCTTGCTCTTACGGAAGCCGGTGGGACACGCAAAACGCAATTCACAGCTCATGGTGACTTAAACTGGTTAATTATGTCAGACTATTTCCTTTCTTCGTTATTTGACTTAGTGACACTGTGCTCGGCATGCTCCATTGTGGCTGCTCGTGAAAATGTTGCATTAACTTGCATGACAACTGGATTAAAAATAATGAATGTAGCACTTTCTTTTTCTGTTTAGACAATCAAGACAATATATTATTTAGCAAAGTGTTTAATAATTGGAATATTCAGGTCAGTTTAACCACAAAATATGGTAAAATATATTAACATAGATAAGTTATTCGTTCTTCCAGACTTCTGGAAAACAGGCAACAGCATTAAATAACTTCAAAAACATTGCATAAGATAAACAGTGAGATGTTTAATGAAATCATCGTATAGTCAACAAAAGTAATAAAGGTAACTTGGGGGCTGTCGTGGAGGATTTTGCAGATAACAATGCAGACAGGGAACAGGGATCTTGGCCTTGCACCAAAAGTAATTTGTCCCACTAGAAAGTCTTTGAGAAAGATTTTCTGTTCTACTTAATTGGTGTTGCTTTTTTTAAAATCTCCCTGATAAGGACATATTCTCATTCACGTGTCAAAATGGGACAGTTCCATGGATTATTTAGCACAAGGTAACAGTGGTACTGTGATCAATAACGCATCAGGAAAAATATAACAGAATAAATCAAATGATTACACCAAAAGTACATACGTAATGTGAAAACTGTGAGGCAAGGAGGTTTATGTGTCGGTTCACTCTTCAATAAACATCTGCACAATCCAAAAACACTGGCATAAAAATGCAACTGTGTCAAGTCCTTTACTGCAGCATTACAACACGGGATAAGACCCCAGCAGGCTCTTTGCCATCCCCCAATGCCGCCCGGAAGCCTTCCTGCTGCCGGGCCCGAGCCAGTTTAACAAGAGACTGGAATGACCGAGGTTCTGTCACTGCCAGATCACAGATGACACGTCGGTTGAGCTGAATGCTGCTCTGTACGGAAGAAGAGGGACAAAATGTAAACACACAAAGTGAACGGACAACATGTAAAGGATAATGAGAACTTGCATAATATTGTAATACAACATTCACCACAACTGACCTTGGTCAGGTTGTGTATTAAACCAGGATACTTTATGCCATGCTCTCGTGATGCTGCTGCAATTCGTGTGATCCAAAGCTGCAATAGTGAAACCACATTACATTTCCTTAATGGTACTGATCGCTGGTCTGCAGAATACACACATCCATGTTTGCCAAAAGCCAGTATGAACTTCATATAAATAATTATACAGCCATCAAACGGTTTTTGACTTTGGATCCCCAAAATGAATTAATATCTATTTTTCATCACTAATCAGTGTGAAAATGATTCTCAAACAGTTCAACTAAACAATGATTTCCCCCTATTTTCTTATTGTTAAATTTAAAGCATTTCATGGGCTTGATAAAGTAAAAAATATCCAGTATTTCTCAAGCGAAAACATTACAGTACATGTAAAATTAAAAGGGGTGGCACAGTGGCGCAGTGGTTAGCGCTGTCGACACAAAGGAAGGTGGTTGCAGCTCTGTATGCAGTTTGCAAATAAAGCGGTGTAGGAAACTGGATGGACGGACAGTAAAATTAAACACATATCCAACAACAAAAACACAATTTTCTTCAGTATCACTTTCATCATCTTGTAGTTAGATATGACAGCACATGTACTTGATAGTATTTGATAGGGTTCAGTTGAACTAGTACATTTATAAATGTTCACTATATACAATGTGATACACATCTCAGCCTTTCATCTATGAAGGAGCTATGTCCCTGCAGATGGAGGGACATCCTTACCTTCCTCATGTCCCGTTTCTTCAGCGCCCTGGCTTTCGTGGCGTAGACGAACGCTCTTCTGACCGCCCGGACAGCCAGAGAGTAGCAGCGGTTCTTCCTGCCTCTGAAGTGCTGTTGGGGGAACCGACAAGGATGGATTACTTCAACTAAATGACGCTCATATCAACCTGATATTAAATCAGGTTGATGAGAATGATTTCTAAATGGATCGGACTGCATGGGTTCTCCCTCTACAGCAGAAACCCGTAACAGTCAAAGGTTCTCCAACAGGTCATATTATTATTAACTACAGTTGGCCACCATTCCTCCAGGAAATAGTCGGGTTCTTACCCGTGCATGTTTAAGGAGTTCTTGAACTTTCCAGTATCTGTCAGGCCCTCGGTTTCTAATCCAGCAGGCTGCCGTGAGAAACACCATGTTTGATCCTCCGCTTTCACGCTCCCACGAGGATTCCGCAAAAACACAGAGGAGATAGAGCAACGTGACCTCAGTGTTGCTCCACCTGTAAATGCGCTGTCTGAGTTGAGTCACGTGACCCGGAAGTATCTCAGCGTCAGCGGCGATTACAAAACTTTATTTAAAAAAGGAAACAGTGACTACAGAACTGCATTACAAAGGATATAAATATGAGCTTCTATATAGATTACGCACTATTATTATTATTATTGTTGTTGTTATTGTTAATATATTATTATTTATATATAATATTATTTATATATACATACATTTAAACACTATATATATATATATATAAATAAAATAAATAAAATCCTACGTTCATATATATATATATATATATATATATGAACGTAGGATTTTATTCAGGGTGAAGATATAATATTATATAAGATATAATAATATAATATAATATATTTCTAATATAATCAACATTATACTAAGACCGCCGTTAAAACAGTAAAGAAAACTAGTCTTCTGCAAGAGATTTTGGTGAATAATAGTTATTTCCGTTTATGGCTCCTGACGTTAAGCGTTAATTTTTACCTGTTGTCCATGGCGACATTGGAGACGTAAACAAGCTTTCCGCATTATTGTCCTTTAGTTGCAAATTTCAAAATTGTACAAGTCAGTCAGTCATTTTCATATTACCACCGCTACATCCGCCGCAGCGGGTCACGGGGAGCTGGAGCCTATCCCAGTGGCATAGGGCGTGAGGCGGGGGACACTCCGGGCACGACGCCAGTGCACCACGGAGCAATTGTACAAGTATTTGACATAATATTAACAAGTTGATGGTAGAGTTCTGTGTGTGTTAGTCAAAGCTGGACATTTATCTTTTGTTATTCACTTGTTAATGAGCTAACAGTTATGTTGTTCTATAGGACGACATAAGGTTATTTTGGATATCTCACCTGATAAGATGTCACTAAATAACTGTATACTATCTGTTAATAATATTTACGGTCGCATTAAAACATTGTATATCATTATTTGTTTATTATAATTGGGCATTATTTAAACAATGAATATAGTTGATTTATTTCCATAATGAACAGCGAGAGGAATCAATTTTCACCGTATTTGTTGAGGATTATTTCCAGTGTCACAATTTTCATACATTGGATTATATACATGTTTATTTGACCTAAAATTAGTTTATATTCTAATGTGAAATAATATAGAGGATTCAATTACATGAAATTGGTGAAAGGCAGTGAATTTAATAAGCAATTAAAACACTTTTCAATTTCAAAACTATATTTGATATATCTCAGTTCCATTCAGCTCGACGAACATCAGTGAAGGTAATTTAAAGCACACATCTCTAGCACTCAGCGAAAACTCGATCGTTGTTTTGTTTACAGTAATGAGGAACAAACGATCAGCCACGCCCACAATGACGTAGGTCGCAGCTACTTGTGACGTCACATGAACAGTCGCCTGGGATCGCACAAAATCCAAAATGTCGGCTTCTGCCTTCACGTCCTTGAGCCGCTGTGGAGTTTTGGCTCTCCGGTCGCCTGCAGGACTTGTGGTAAGTGGAAAATACTTACAAAAATGAACCATCGCCATCATTATTGTTATCAAGCACTGTTTGTGGGCTCACCTCGGTGTTAATGTCACAGCACTGAACACCGTCTCCGTTGACATCTGTGGGCTCCGTCTATAATATGAAGTCGACATTAGATTAGCAGCTGCTAATTTAGCCCACATTGTCAACTGTAGTTAAATTCATTCAAGAGTAAATATAAAAGCCGATCATTTATTTTATGGAGTACGTGTCCAGCTTCTTGTTGCATTATAAAAGTGAACAAAGTTAAACCCCGTGTTAAAGTCAAGCCGTCTTTTCACGGCCACGATGGTTGTTATCAGTAATTTACAGACTTGTCAGGTTTAACAGAAGTTTTTTTTTATTTCACAAGTCGTCTGTTTTCTGTGTGTTGTGTTTGTTGCTGAGATCATCGTGGCTTTTTTTCCCCCCCTTGCTGCTCCCATCAGGCGCTGAGGTCAGCTCAGACAGCAGCAGCTACAGCTACAGAACCAAGAATAAAGAAGTTCCAGGTGTATCGATGGGACCCCGACACTCCAGGAGACAAACCCCGGATGCAGACCTACGAAATCGACCTCAACACGTATGTGTTACAGCTTTTAGCTCTGGAATGGGGTCAGGCTGCTCTCTGGAATGACCTGTACTGTAATCTGTGCAGTTTGGTATCTGAGTTTCCTGGTTATCTAAACGAGGACATCTTAAAATGCATTATTGCAGTATATTCATAGTAAGCTATGAAACAAAAGTAAGCTTACATTTCTAATAAAATATCAACTGACATCCTGAAAGACATGAGAAATATTTGGCACAACTGATTGTAAATTTCTAAGTTTTGATCAGAAGTGAAGTCGGAAGACTATTTTCAAGTAAAGCATCAACTTCAAGTCAACTCTGTTTAGTTTCTATAATGCATGTATAGGAGAATATGAGTTCTTTTTATTACTCTATTTTTTTTACAAGCACTTTCATTAGCTGGTAATAAGAATATGATAACCTTTATTTGTCCCACAGTACGGAAATTTCTGAATAATGCTTAAGGGAACTAGCCTAAGCTTATTGCATAGTGAAGTTCAAGTGAATAACTTAACACATTTAACAGAATTCAGGTGAAATTAATAGCCTGAAATCAGAATCAGAAAACAGTTTATTGCCAGGTACAGTAAAGTTTACCACACGAGAAACTTGACGTGGTGTCGGTGCATTAAAAGGTGGCAAGAAGCAATAAGGAATAAAAATATGATAAAACAAAAAAAACAACACTATTTACAATTTACATTAAGGTGAGGTATATGGTTGGTGTTTACAAGGAAAAAAGTCCGAGATACAATGTGAAATAATGTGTTCTCCCTCATATAGTTGTGGCCCAATGGTTCTTGATGCTCTGATCAAAATCAAAAATGAGATGGACTCCACTCTGACTTTCCGCCGCTCCTGCAGAGAAGGTCAGTAATATGGAGGCTAAAGCATGCTGCTTGTTTATTTAAGGGAGTAAACCAAAATATAAATTTAGTGCTGTAGAATTATTTCCCTTTCAAATATTTTAATGCCACATCTACAGGTTTTTTCTCCATAAATGATGTAAAAAGTTATGGTCTACCTTACTGTTTTGAATGCCTGTAATTACACTTCGATAATTACGAGTCCTGTCCAGTTTTGTGATAGAAAAACATTTTGTTTTTTGGTTAACATTGTCTGTTCTTTAAAATTAAATTTAAATTTTTGTTTTTGTTTCTAAATGCAGGTATTTGTGGATCATGTGCAATGAATATTAATGGCGGAAACACACTGGCCTGTCTCAACAAGATCGACTCCAACATTAACAAACCTACTAAAATCTATCCTCTGCCCCACATGTATGTGGTGAAGGACCTGGTGCCGGTGAGTAAATCTTGGTGCAACTATCATCAGCTCCAACTGTAAAAACATTTTATACCAGCATCAAGGGCCGGCACAGAGTCAACACAACCCTGTCAAGCACCTCAGGGATGAACTGAAAAAGAGATTTCAAGCCCAACACCAGAGCTTGAGTTTCAAATGTTCTTAATAATGTGACCTGACTCTATCCTTGTTTGTACTATTCTGTTTGCAGGATATGAGTAATTTCTATGCCCAGTACAAATCTATTGAGCCCTACCTGAAGAAGAAGGACGAGTCAAAGGAAGGGAAGGAGCAGTACCTCCAGTCTGTGCAGGACAGACAGAAACTGGTACACAGCTGCTCTAGTTTTACTCAAACGCAACTTCTCCAGTGCTTAAAGTCTTGTTAAGGAGAACTGTGTTTCCTCCTCCAGGACGGCCTGTATGAATGTATCCTGTGTGCCTGCTGCAGCACCAGCTGCCCCAGCTACTGGTGGAATGGAGACAAGTATCTCGGCCCTGCAGTGTTGATGCAGGTGTGTTTTAAAATTGAATATTAATATCTGAGTGAATTCTTAATGTGCATAAAAATGTGAGCATCAAACGACGAGTTCATTCCTGTTGTTTCAGGCGTATCGCTGGATGATCGATTCAAGAGATGAGTTCACAGAAGAGCGTCTGTCTAAGCTGCAGGATCCCTTCTCCCTCTACCGCTGCCACACCATCATGAACTGCACTAAGACCTGCCCCAAGGTAACATGGGTACTCATCTCTGTGGCCACATGCACAACATCCCTCATGTGACGTATGAACTGGAGGCCGTGATATATTTCAGAGTAATTGTCACTGTTCTTCTCTCAATTGCTGCGTTCTCCTCTTAGGGTCTGAACCCGGGAAAAGCAATAGCTGAGATCAAGAAAATGATGGCCACCTACAAGGAGAAGAAAGCAGCTGCTGTCTAAAGCCCCAGCTGGCTACTTGTACAACTTGTCCCTCCATGAATATATTTTAAATTCATTCATAAATGCTTTATAAGGTCTGAATGGCCAGAACACCTGTTCTCTCCACCAGCAACACACACCGCTGACCACACAGTCAACTGGAGTAGAAAACGTGTGTTTGTGTGGGTAAAGGGTTTGGTGTTACAAACGCACATGTACAGTATGAATGCAGGTGTGTGTGTGTGTGCGTGCGTGTGTCATGTACCGTAACAGATATTTATTTCCAACTCTTAAGTGTGTGTCTGTCTTTACTTGGGAGATATGATGCTGCATGTTAAAGTAGTAAACACACATGTAAACATTTTATAACTTGTTGCTGCTTCTCTGTCATACAACATATCATTTGTTGTTTCCAACAGCATTCTGTATTTCGATGGACAATAAAAAGCTGAAATGCATGCTCTCGTTTTAATTGGTCAATTATTTACACTTGCGTTGATTTGATCATGGACGCCACACTGGTCTTTTGATGCACACCCACTGTGGGTAGGACACAGTAGATGTCACTATTGTACAAGTTGGTGCTGATAACATAAATCTCAAACTGTTAGGAACTGGGCTGACAGACTTCCTATAGAAAGAATAATGTAATGAAAAACAAAACCACTGATCCTTAAGTTTCTGAAAGGAATGTGGTGACAGGTGAAGGTTTAATGATTAAAAATGCTTATTAAAATAGAATGTGTATTAATTTGAGCAGGATAGAATACGTACATGTATGTACGTAGAGAGAAAAAAATTAACAGCATGATAAAAATGGAATTTTGAGGAAGATGTGTCTTCAAAATGTGATTCACGAAGGTGGAGTTACTTTTAACTAAATTAGGCAGTTTAATCTGTTAGAATTAATTTATTTCTTAAATGAGAGTCTTCTTCTCCTTTCAGCTTTTCCCTTCATGGGTCTCCACAACCAATCAGTTGCCTCCATCTAACCCTGTCTTCTGCATCCTCTTCTCTCACACCAACTACCTTCATGTCCTCTTTCACTACATCCATAAACCTCCTCTTTGGTCTTCCTCTAGGCCTCCTGCCTGGCAGTTCAAAACTCAGCATCCCTCTACCAATATATTCACTATCTATCCTCTGGACATGTCCAAACCATCTCAGTCTGGCCTCTCTGACTTTATCTCCAAAACCTCTAACATGTGCTGTCCCTCTGATGTACTCATTCTTGAACCTATCCATCCTGGTCATCCTTCCGCGGGCGCTGGGGGGCCTGGGGGCCGGGGGGGGGCCGGGACAGGATGGGGAGGAGACTACGGATGCGGGGTGGTACAATGTGGCGCTGCGAGGCTCGCAGCGATCAGAGGACGCATGAGAGCCGAGGAGAGAACCGAACCCAACCCAGGTAGGAGGAACGAACACCTCACGTCTGCAGCTCCGACTCTCTGCTCGAGTTCCGCTGAGGTTTGACTTTGTTTTACTGTCGCTTTGGCTCGGATCCCTTTGACTGGTGAGACCTGAACATAAACCAGGTGATCGGTCACAGACCAGAGACTCGAACGTCTATCAAGCCGTTAAAACTGGGTCTGAAAATGTCGATACTGTAGTTTGTGTCTGATTAATGGATGTGCAGAGCTGACATGTGGTCCAGTGTTTTCACTGGAGGCGAGAGGAGGAGACTCCACGGCCCGTGATAATGACTCTATAAACTGAGAGTTAAAAAAACCAGTAGGATGGGGGTCGATGGGGGCGCGTCATGTCACAGCTGCGTGGAAATAAAGGAGAGGTAAATGACAGCCGTGAGTGTCCTGCTGCTGTCCTCAGACAGTCTCATGAGTGTGTGTGTGTGTGTGTGTGTGTTCGTGCGTGTGCATGTGTGTGTGTGTGTGCGCGCACAAGATTGTGAGTTGGTGGGAGGGGCGGGGTCTAGTTTGGTAGGGAAAGACTCATTGGAGTTGGAGTTGGGGGGTAATGGGTCCCAGATGTGTACTGTGAACATATGGTTTCCGATAGTTGCTGTAATGCACAACAAGAATGTGTGTGTGTGTGTGTGTGTGTATGTGTGTGTGTGTGTGTGTGTGTGTGTGTGTGTGTGTGTGCGAGTCACAGATTAATTGCTACACATGCTCAACTCATGCAGTGTCTTAGCTCCATGTTTCACATCCAGTGTGACTGTACTAGTGTTGCCTGCAGTAACACACACACACACACACACACACACACACACACACACACACACACACACACACACACACACACACACACACACACACACACACACACACACACACACACACACACACACACACACACACACACACACAATGTCTGTGTAGGTCCTCAGTCATCCAGGTCATGGTTATCCAAAGCTGGTTAAATCAATCCATTACACTTAAAGAAAGTTTCTAGAAGAAGTTTCACCTCTCGTCTGAAGCGGCTGCTTCAGTTCTCCTGGTAGAAGTTGTGTGTTCACCAGAACTGAAGAAGCCTCTTCAGATGAGAGGTGAAAGGTCTTCAAGAAACTTTCTTAAAGTCAGGTGAATTGATTTAAACAGCTTTGGGGACACACTCGCGCACACACAAACACACAAACACACACACACACACACACACACACACACACACACACACACACACACACACACACACACACACACACACACACACACACACACACACACACACACACACACCCTGTCAGATGGATGAAGCACCAATGAGCTGCTTAGTGATGTGTGCATGAATTACCCTACAGAGCAGCAGAGGAGGAGCGTTCATATTTTCCACCAGGAGTGTATTCAGTGCAGGGCAGGAAGTCAGGTCATGGATTTCACTCTGGGATGTGGAGACTTTCATTGACATCTCAACAGAAATGAATCATCTGCTTTACTAGTTGGCAAAGCCGTCCAGACAGCAGAAAAAACATGGACGTCTCATTTAAAGTCGACCTGAGAGGCTCTTTTGCTCGGTGGAGTGGAGAAGAAAGAGCAGGGGGGGTGGGGGGGTGGCCAGCGAGGGCGACAGAGGGGAAATGAAGGATGTGGAGGCAGACAGAGAGGGGGGGGGGTGAAGTGAACTCAGAGAGAGGGGTGGGGTTGAGGGGTCCTCTGGTTCTTTTCCTGGAATGCAGCCCCAAGAACGTCTGCTGCAGCAGGGAGAAGTAGGAAAACAGAGATTCTTCCTAGGAAGACAAACGTGCCACATTCTCCCTGCCAGAGTTTTCTTCCCCTCTTTTTTCTGGCTGTGGCTGTTTGGGGCCGGTGGAGGAGGACGATCGGGGAGGGGAGAGCTGTGGAGGGGTCAGAGAGGTGACAGAGGGCGGGGGGAAGGAGAGGAGGCCAGAGGCCTCAGCGTTTGGTTCTGCCTCATGTGTCTGTCCTCTGATGCTCCCCTCGTCTGCCTGCAGCGCTCCAGTCAGTCTACCTCCCAGAGCGACCATGAGAGTCCTCCTGATCATCTGCCTGCCAGGTAACTGTGACCGAATTCCTCACAGAAACACGTTCATTCAGGTCATTCTATGTCCACACATCACAGAAAGGGATATTAAAGGAATGTTGTAATGATTTGGGGAAAATATAATCAATTTGTTCTTGCCAAGAGTCAGAAAAAACCCACTGTCATAACCATAAAGCTACAACCAGTTAGCTTAGCTTAGCATAGAGACTGTAAACAGAGTTTCCTTACACTCATCTGAACACGCAACAGAGTGGGAACACTTGTTTGTAATGTTATTATTAGATTATTATTACAGATTAATTGCATTAACATCATTGTTAAACTTCTTTAAATGAAATTATGAAGGACACGATTATTTTTTTGCACTACATTTGAACATTTTTCCACTATCCTGGTACCAGGCAGAGAACAGCTGTCAGCAAACGTTACAACAGTACCACCCTGAATGTAGCTTTACAGAGAATAAACTTCATGTTCTGATGAAACACCCACTCAATACGGTTTCCCGGATTCCCACTGGTTACCCTACTCTACTCTAATGAGCACTGGCCCCCTGGGGGGTCAGTGCTCATTAGAGTAGAGTAGAGACCTCTGCTGAGACCCTTTCATTCAGTTAAAGCCAGGACATGAAGGCTATCTATTTATCTGTGTGTCTGTGTGTGTGTGTGTGTGTGTGTGTGTGTGTGTGTGTGTGTGTGTGTGTCTGTCTGTCTGTCTGTCTGTCTGTCTGTCTGTCTGTCTGTCTGTCTGTCTGTCTGTCTGTCTGTCTGTCTATCTACCCACCTACCTACCTATCCCTCTGCCCTTCCTTCCTTCCTTCCTTCCTTCCTTCCTTCCTTCCTTCCTTCCTTCCTTCCTTCCTTCCTTCCTTCCTTCCTTCCTTCCTTCCTTCCTTCCTTCCTTCCTTCCTTCCTTCCTTCCTTCCTTCCTCCCTTCCTTTCTTTGTTCACACCACGTGAAATAGAGATAGAGAAAAAAAAGGGAGGTCAGGAGAAATTATCCAACTGAGTAATTTAAAGTTATTAGTCTCTGATGAAACAAACAACAGTTGTGATTAATGTGAATCCTGCTGCAGGTTGTCCTTTCTGTGTAAGTTGCTCATAATTGCCTCGAAAACCTAAAGAAAAAGAAAAGAAAAAAAGAATTCAAATCAAAAGTACAGCTAACTGACTTTCCACCGTGCGTTGTACTCATCCCCACCTCCAGTGATCACTTTGTTGTTCTGACTTGTCAACAGCTGTGCTGCTCGCCCAGGCCCAGTACCAGTTCCCCTTTCTGGGTGAGTTCCTCCAGTGAACATGAGATCCCAGCATCAGTTTGTGCCTCCAAGGCGTCTTCTCCCCATCTGTTTCTACCACCCACAAAGCAACCGTTGCCATGGCGTTAATCACACTGTAAACAAACTGCATGTTATTATTTGTAAACATCTCACACATGGAGTCCTGAAGTACACCCTGCTGTAATTGCTCATTTAGTTGGTTTTTGGTGTGCAGCTGGTGTGTTTTATGCGTGTCAGTGCTGTGTGTGTTTGTTTGTCTCATCTTGTTTATATCATGAAACGTTTTTCTCTCCTGATCGTTTTCTGACTTTATAGAGGACTATGGGGTGGATTACTTTCCAGGTGAAGTATTTTCAGCTTTATAACAATAGTTCTTCCTGATTAATATTTAATCATCAGAGCATTTAGAAATAGTTTCTCTTGTTTAGATCCAGACTCTGACAATCAGGAATCTCTTCCTGGAACCTACCAGCAGCAGGTTAAACTTGAGCCAGTGGTCCGTCCAGAAAAATCAGGTACATCTCCTGAATGTTTCTCCTGTGTGAGACGTGATTCTGTGTCTACAAGTCATTTCTAAATCTGTTTTCCATGTGGTCACCAGAACCTGAGTTTGAAACAGAGCCCACTGAGCCTGGCCCTCTGGGTAAGAAGACTAAATCACAAACAGTTGCTTAGTTTGACGAAAGAAATTTCTTTTTTAATGATTTGTTTTCAGCTCTGTAATGAGCTGGCGCCTCATCCAGGGTGTACCCTGCCTGTTGCCCGTAGCCAGCTGGGATAGGCTCAAGCATAACCTGTATATCTGATAACAGGCCGAAGACGAGATGACGGTAATCGATAGTAATAACCTGGTCTTAAGGAAGATTAATGATTTGTTTTTTCCAGACTGCAGAGAGGAGCAGTATCCCTGCACACGACTCTACTCTGTTCACAAGCCCTGCAAACAGTGTCTGAACAGCCTCTGCTTCTACAGGTACCACCTGACCACACTTTGTAACACCCAGCAATGAAAAGCCAGTCTTTATCTAGACGTCAAAATGTCTTTCAGTTTATAGGATAATTTGAGTTACTTGCAAGAAGCCATCTTTTCCAACAAACTATTAAAAATAGTTTTATTAAATTTAACAAAAATCAAATCTTGCTTATGTAAGAGTGCAAACAAGGAGCTAAAATCCTTCATTTTACTGAACGTTTGGTAAATATTCTTCATTGTATCAGTTTTGATTTGTTTCAAGGCAAACATAAAGGTTGGCACCACCATCTTTATAACTAGAATGGTACCAGTAGAACACACACCGTACCACCACGGTCCAACTCGTGACCCTATTTCACAATATTATAGACAGATTAATAATCCTACTGGATTCCTGTTTATCTGGAACCAAATGTGTACCAAATGTGTAGAAACGTTTATTCAGGCCCATTACTCATTATTCAGGAGATTTTTTGTAATCCTGCTCACAGATGAACACAGACATGGGAGTACACACAACCTCTGTGGGGGGGGGCATATAAAGAAAAACTATTGTAGGTAGAGTGAGTTTGTGTGATTACTGATGCTACAGTACGATGAAGGTGTTTGTACAGTGTTTGTTTAAAAATGTAGAGGTCTTCATCAATGCTGGAGCTAAAATGGTTTCACTTCTCAGCCATTAAACCCTTCAGTCCTTCTCAGTCTGAAGTCCAGCTTCATATTGAAGATGGAAGCTTTCAATTATATAAAATAGTTCTACCATGATTATTATTAATATTAATATAATTTAATAAATTATAAAATATTTTAAATTTATTTTATTTAACTATTATATATTAATATTATTATTGTATTTATTTATTTAATAAATAAAAGGTCTTTGGTATTTTCCAAGCATAATTCCGCATTTCCAGTCTAATTTACATTTTAGAATTAAACTAATTTGGTGTTGAAGTGTGTTTTTACAGCTGAACATTTCACGTAAACAATGATCAAACAATAATCAATCATTATTTCCTGCTAAATTGAACGGTATTTGCTCCTTTGCACAAAAGGCCTGTCCTCTAGACTATGCAGCTGATATTTTTTGAGTGAACTACTGCTTTAACAGGAACCTGAGCGTTTCAGCCTTAATGTGATCTCTGTCCTTGTCGTTCAGTCTCAGACGGGTGTACGTCATCAACAAGGAGGTGTGTGTAAGGACTGTGTGTGCACATGAAGAGCTGCTCAGAGGTGTGTTCCCTGCGCTGTTTTCGTCCTTGTGCGTTGAGACTCCCTTTAAACCGATCTGCTTCTGTGTTCAGCCGACCTGTGTCGTGACCAGTTCTCCCGCTGTGGCGTGGCGGCCCTGAGCGGTGGCTGCTCATCACTCGGAGGAAGCTGTGGGAAGAGCTGCGGCAGCTGCTGATCAATATTGCCATCCAGGACGCCACCTGCCCAGATGCTGCCGCTTATTGTCCCACTTCACCTTCCTTCCAGTTTCTCCTCACTTCATTATCCCTGTGCCAAAAGCACTTGAAGTCTTTTCCATTTTGTCTTTTCAGATCCTGTGTATGGATAACTATAATCCAAAGAACATTGATGATTGTATAAATCAATGGTGCTATAAATCATCACACTGGTGTTATGAAAACTATTAGAGATGCACATAAAACTACAGAACATCTTTTTTCTTTTTTTTTGGCATATTGTACCATATTAATCTAATGCTTTTTTTAAAATTTGTTGATATGTTACTGTACTTGTGTAGAAAAGCAGTCATTGTCATGATGATCAGCTCATTAGCGATGGTCACTGTGCACTGATGTCAGACAAAACTAAAAAATATCCAGACGGCAACAGTCTCATTATTGAAGATCACGAGATGTGTGAAGGAACAGGTGGTAAGTGACCTCAGTTTTTCTACTACTGCCACAGGATTTGTGCTAAAAACCAACCAGCAAGCTCATAAAAATATATCCCGGTGGCAACAAGTGGTTTAGAAGGCGTCTCACAAACGGCCTGTGTACTACTGCTTTGTAAAACTGTCACTATAAAGGCTGAGAAAAAATAAACTTTTTTTATTACAACTGTTCTGTGTGTGATTGAGTCAAACATGAGTCATGGCTGTAATGTCATCTGGCAGCAGCTCAGCCTGCTGAGTGGTTCTGACCAAAGACATGAATTATGTTACACACAGTCAGTTTATTCTCCTGCATGTGGGCTCCATGTGTTTGGTCCACACAAGTTAAACTGCTGCTGTTAATCGTTAGTCTTGTCAGCTTTTAAACAACAAGTATGTACAACTAGTAAAACTAATAACTAATGAAAAACACACGGCAAGAAAAATCATCACAATCAGCCGTCATAAAAATGTTACGAAATCAGTCATGTCTGTGCTGAACTGCCGGACACGATGACCGGACACCTTCAATACGCTTCATTCGTATTCTTGCTAAACTTTTGCACATTCAGGACATTCTTTTCCCCGTCTTCATATCTGAATATTTATATAAAAGTGGAGGAATCAAGGATAAACTGCACAGCTGGCACATTTCTTTTCCTGCACCACATCCAGATTCTGTCTGGAAGGGAGTTAAGGTTTCTTCTTGAACAAGAGCTGAAGAATTTGAGCAACAATCAAGCACAGATGGCTGCCAGTAATCAGAACGCTGCCAGTGTTTTCAGTCTGACGTGCTGCAGTTACAGTGAAGTCTTTTGTAGTGTGACACAACAATAACACACCAGCAACAACAAGTGGTGTTTCCCATGTCACCAACTAAACTGCATTTCAAACAGGTAAACTATGAGGACGGGTCCAGTGAGTAAATATGGCTTCAGGCGTTCATAATAAATTGATTTTCCGTGGATTGGACATGAGTTCTGCTGGTGCTTCTGGTTTAAAGCTGCTCCTCAGTTCCCTGGCGACAGCATGGAGGACGACAGAGAAGGTTGTCTCCGTTTCACCTCCTGTTGCAGCTGCTCCTTCAGGGTGGACACCTAGAACAGCACAGCAGAACAATCAGAACATGACGCTCTTCAAACTGGGATTAGCAACCAACCCACGTGGACTTCAACTATTCTACTGGGTGAAAGAGAAGCATAAAAATAACAGACGTTCACTTCTTCTCCTATTGTGTAATCTAGTTGTTGATGTCTGAGGATGATCCATCTTTCCAGAGCAGACAGTCTAGTTTAGATACCATTTACACTCTCTCAGCCTCGGCCTTTCTTCTTCTGCTGAATCACTTCCAGTGATATATATTATAGTTCCATATTTTAGGACTAACAAGTGCAGACTTTTTGCTCAGCCTGTGCGTACCTGCTCCTCCAGACCCTTGACTCGGTGGCGGTGAGCTCGTTCTCTGGCGCCCAGCGTTCGCTCCATGTCCCTGAAGCTGGATCTCAGCCTCTCCGAGTCCCGCTGGAGCTCGTCACGCTGCCTTAGCAGGCTCTCACACAGGCTGTGAGACTGTTCCACGTCAGCCAGCTGAGTCTGCTCAAAACACACATTCACACACACACACACACACACACACACACACACACACACACACACACACACACACACACACACACACACACACACACACACAAACACACACAAACAACTTCAATGTTAAAAAGAAAGAAGCTGCCAGAAAGTTTGTCTAAAAGTCAGCGAGATGCCATCGACCACGTCGGGGGCTCTGTGGGAAATAAAACCTGTTCAAGTCTTCTGATGGTGAAGAATAATACTTTCTGAAAATAGTGTACATTATGGGACGTGGCTACCAAACAGTTGTCCTATAACACAACTGTAGGGAACAGTGTTTTAATTTGTAGTAAAGATGGTGTAAAGTCGATCCACCAGGGGAAAAGCAATGGTTTGATATCGTTCAAAGAAATGTTAAAGAAAAAGACTGATTTTTGGAGGCTTTAGGAGACGTCACTGGGACAAAGATGGGACTGAGGATCAGACAAAAAAAATGTGGATTGAATGGAAATAAAACCACACAAGGAAAAGACGGAACAAACTCACTCCAGGTCTGCATTAAATCCACAACCTTTAAAAATCAGTTACTTAATCAAAGCAGTTACCCACAAGTTAACATCAACAACCTGTTGTCCATAAACACATCTGTGATTTCCATCACCCTGGAGACAAATGGTTGATGACCCTTTTAAAGACACCCCCAGTACACTGATGGGTACGAGCTGCACGTCTTTCTGTTCGCTCTCAGCTCTGCTTGAGCGGTGGGGATTCGTTGCTTTAGCTGGTAAACATTTCTGCAGCCTTGGAAAGGTTTGAATAAATGAATAGAAATAAACAGTGGGTTGAGATGTAAGTGGAGCCCATAAACAACTCTAATGACTGATCCAGAAATCACATGAACCTACGGAGGCTTTGTTTACTTACTTGTTCATTGCATGTCTGTGGTAAATAAAGAACAACATAGTTACGGCTGTTGTTTAGCCTCATAACAACGGGGATATCTAAGGGCCCCCTAGTCATTTGGTGTCTGTGGTAGAACGAGTGCAAAGGGGTCGGCTTTAACAAAGCTTCATCCCTCAGTTAGTGATGAACTCATTCCTCCTGTAACATCGACCAAACCAAATGTTTTGCTCATGAAGTCATTTTCTCATGCAAACAAAAGTCCCTTATTATTCTAATTGGTAAAGACAAAGGGATTTAGATCATGTAACGGTCTGGTTTGTCAAATGAAAACAGAATTATTCAACACTATGAAAACATATGAATGCCAAACGCTGGTATTAATCTGTCACGTCACAGAAGGATCGTTCTGCCTGTGAAAACATTTGTCTGCCTCATCCTCCAGCGGGGGTGTGAAGCAGCTAAGAAAATAAAGTGTGTCACACATTTTGTTGGCTATACTAAGCTAACAGCAGCTTGGGATGGCTTCTCAGAGAGTTTAGCATTGAATAGAAGCGGTATTCCATCTTGCAGATGGTTCAGGTTTGTAGTTCCTGTGTGCTGCCCCCCACCTGCAGCATCAGTATCTGCTGCTGCGCCTCCTGCAGCTCCTGCTCAGCGCTGTTCAGAGAGCGATCCAGGCGACCTTTCTCTGCAGACAGCCGCATGCTGCTCTCCTCCGTCTTCAGTTTCTGACGTTCAACCTAATGAAAAGTGCAAATATTCACCAATTTTAACATTTTTAGAAAACTGCAAGAGCAGAGAACACACACAAATGCACAAACATGCTGAGAGTAACAAAAAGGCCAAAAGGAAGTGTTTCTATGGGACGCTTGAAAGTGATGGACGTATCCAGGAACCACCTGTTGCTGCCTTGGTTTGTTGGTTTGCTATTTTTAACTAAATATGATTTTTTTTTTTTTGTGTGTGTGTTTGTCACATTTTAGCGTCCATTGGAATCTGTTTCTGTACTCATCCATGAAGCACTTTATCACATTGTCATAAAGTATTATTAGTGGCAGCATTTATTTCAGATGAGATGTATTCTAATGTGTTCTAAAATAACAGATCAGCAGTTTGAGCGTGATCATGCATGCTGGCAGCGCTAACCATCAGTCCAGACTGAAATATCACAGACTTATTAGCTTCATGCTTAGAGCAAATTTAAAAAAAACATTAACATGTTAATGGTGAACAAGACAGACATCATAGCTGTAAAACACCAGCTTGTTAGTATTAACATGGTGAACAAGTTGGCATGTTCACATTTTCACTGTTGACTCTGAAGATGGTGGTAGACATGACATTTTCAAAGAGAAACTTAATATGTGGACAAAATAAACAAATACTTGTGGTTCAGAGGAGGATTAAGAAAGCTGACGATTCTTTATTTGGAGGATAAAGTCACTTTTTATATGTTCTCCATCAATTACTTAACCAGAGAATCAATCTTTTGATATTGTTGAATTGACTGATGATTCTTTCTAAATAAATGATGGGATGAATTAAAACGGTTTCACTGCGCTACATGCAGACGTGGTGCCGACCTTGTCCAGTGTGCTTCTCAAGGCGTTCTTGTCTTTCTCCAGCCTCACAGCCTGTCGCTCTGCGTCTTTCTTCTCGTTCTCCAGCAGAGCGACGGCTCTCTGCAGCCCACGCAGTCGCTCCTCCACAGCAGCTCGCTCCGTTTGAGCCGACTGAGCGCCGTGTTGAGCTTCTGCAAGACAGGCTGAGCGCTGACGCAGAGCCTGGTGGACAGAAGACAAAATCCACATGAAGAGACGGGGATCTGTAGACTGTTATAGATGTATACAGTATTTTCTGCACTGTAAGGTGCACCTAAAAGCCTTTAATTTTCTCAGAAACCGACAGTGCGCCTTATAATCCGGTGCTCCTCATATTTGAAATAAAAGATTTAGAATAGACCATTCATTGAAGATGAGTTCTCAGATGCGTTTTATAACTCGGTGCGCCTCATAATCCAGTGTGTTTTAAAATCCAGTGTAACTTCTGTATGAAATTATTTTTTTTCAATAGGCCATTCATTGAGGGTGCGCCTTGTAATCCAGTGCGTCTTATAGTGCGGAAAATACTGTACTCAAAAATTGTTGCTCAAATTTCTTCTGCGTGTCACACTGCAGCTAGCTGAAGATCATCAGCTGTATCGTGTAACGTCTTGTTGAAGACTTCATTCAGGCAGATGTTTGCTGACACACAGGTCGTCCACCTCCTCACCTCTTGAGCGCTGTTCAGCTCCGCCTGCAGATCCTCTCGTCTCAGCTCGCTCTGGTGGAGTTCACTCTGCAGGCTTTCCACTCGCTCCGTCAGGCTGGCCACGTTCCTCTTCCCCTCCATTAATGACGCCCTGGTTTCCTCCATCCGTTCCTGATCAGTGTGGATTAACCATCACATCACAACACATCAACAATGTCCACAGCCTTTATTTCCTTCAGGCTCACTCACCTGTAGAAGCTGTTTGTCCTGTTCAGTCACACTCAAGGTTTTCTGCAGGACAGCCAAACGACTCTGAGCGCCGGCGTGAGCAGATGTGGCTTCCTGGAGGCTCTTCCTGAGGGAAGACGTCTTCTCTTTGAGGAAAGATTCATCCTCCTGGGCTTTGAGCAGAGCCTGGTTCAGCCTCTCCACCTCCCTCTGGAGCAGAGACGCACGAGCTTCTCCTTCTGCAACCTGCAGAAGTCACAAGTCCAAACAATGTGTCAGCAAACCAATAAAGAGGAAGAAGTTGCGTACTGTTGATTATGCAGGTTAGTCAGCTGTCTCTATTTTATTTTTTATCCAGTTTGTCAAATGTCAGCCATAAAAGACAGTGGCTGCAAAAGTTTGAGGATTAAAATTTAAAGAGAAACAATTGATTGACAGTTTCACGGGGCAATTTGATCTAATTCAAAAGACGAAAGGATTTTAATCTACAGACGAATCTACAGGGCTCATTTTAAATTTTATGCCTCACATTTAGTTTCTATGCTCATCTGACCTGCTGTGCACTGACTAAAAAAAAACAACCTAGGATTATAATGATAATTATGGGTAATTTATTGAATGACAGAAGAACAATCTCCTCGCATAAGTAGGAAAAAAATGACTTTATGGCTTTATTATGTAAACATTTTTAGGAAAGTGTGAGGAAATTAAATCCCTAAGATGAATTACTATCAAATTAATCACTACAAATCTCAGCCAGATGATTTCTGAGGGACATAAAACACTTTACAGGTTTACTTCAGACACCATCATATTAACACTGGAATGTGAACTTCAGCTGACTCCGCTTCAGCCTGCTGTACCTGCTTCAGCAGAGAGTCATGGTGCTCCAGGGAGGTTTGGCTCTCAGCCTCCCGGTCCCCCAAACTCAGTCTGAGTCTCTGCATCTCTCCCTCTAGGCTGCGCCTCCCCAGCTCCACCCTGGTGGCTCGGGCCTCCGCCGCCTCCAGAGCCTCCCGCAGACGCCTCCTCTCCGCCTCCACACGTGTCTCAGCGGCACGCTGTTTATTCAGCTGATCCTGCACAGGTTAGGGGAGACAGATCAAGTTCTAAAAAACAGGATCCTTAGTGGCAAACAGCGACTTTAAATTTAAGGGAATCAGTCATCAGATCGTCAAAATGTAGCCGCAAGAGGGCACAAGCCAGTGTCTTATTGTGCCAGTCCCAAGCCCGGATAAATACAGAGGGTTGCGTCAGGAAGGGCATCCGGCGTAAAACTTTTGCCAAATCAAAGATGCGAATCAAACCTATGACTTCCATACCAGATCGGTCGAGGCCCGGGTTAACAACGACCGCCATCGGTGCTGTTGACCTACAGGGCGCCAGTGGAAATTGGATTACTGTTGGTCGAAGAAGGAGAGGAAGAAAGTGCATTCGCACTTAGAAAGAGAAGAGGAGCGCCAAGAGTATAGGACTGAGAGTAGGGACGTTGAATGTTGGAACTATGACAGGAAAAGCTAGAGAGTTGGTTGACATGATGCAGAGGAGGAAGGTAGACATACTATGTGTCCAGGAGACCAGGTGGAAAGGTAGCAAGGCTAGAAGTTTAGGAGCAGGGTTCAAGTTGTTCTATCATGGTGTAGATGGGAAGAGAAATGGAGTAGGAGTTATCTTGAAGGAGGAGTTTGTTAGGAATGTCCTGGAGGTAAAAAGAGTGTCAGATAGAGGGATAAGTCTGAAGCTAGAAATAGAAGGTGTGATGTTCAACGTTGTCAGTGGGTATGCTCCACAGGTAGGATGTGAGCTGGAGGAGGAGGAGAAATTCTGGTTGGACTTTGATGAAGTGATGCAGAGAACACCTAGAAGTGAGAGAGTTGTCATTGGAGCAGACTTCAATGGACATGTTGGTGCAGGAAACAGAGGTGATGAGGAGGTGATGGGCAGGTTTGGTATCCAGGAGAGGAACACAGAAGGACAGATGGTAGTTGACTTTGCAAAAAGGATGGAAATGGCTGTAGTGAATACTTTCTTCCAGAAGAGGCAGGAACATAGAGTGACCTATAAGAGTGGCGGTAGAAGCACACGGGTAGACTACATCTTGTGTAGATGGAGTAACCTGAAGGAGATCAGTGACTGCAAAGTAGTGGTAGGTGAGAGTGTAGCCAAACAGCATAGGATGGTGTTGTGTAGGATGACGGTCAGATGATGGTCAGGAGGTGCTTCCAGATGACTGGACAACTACAACTAATGTGATCAAGGAGAAAGGTAGGAGAGTACTTGGTGTGTCATCTGGAAGGACAGTAGATAAGGAGACTTGGTGGTGGAAGGAGGAGGAAAAAGAGGTTAGCTAAGAAGAAGTGGGACACTGAGAGGACTGAGGAGAGTAGAAAAGAGTACAGAGAGATGCAGCGTAAAGTGAAGGTAGAGGTAGCAAAGGCCAAACAAGGGGGTTATGATGACTTGTATGCTAGGTTGGACAGTAAGGAGGGAGAGACTGATCTATACAGGTTGGCAAGACAGAGAGACAGAGATGGGAAGGACGTGCAGCGGGTTAGGGTGATTAAGGATAGGGATGGAAGTCTATTGACAGGGGCCAGTAGTGTGATGGGAAGATGGAAAGAGTACTTTGAAGAGTTGATGAATGTGGAAAATAAGAGAGAACAAAGACTAGAAGAGGTGACTGTTGTGGACCAGGATGTTGCAAAGATTAGTCAAGATGAAGTGAGGAGGGCACTGAAGAGGATGAAGAGTGGAAAGGCAGTCGGTCCTGATGATATACCTGTAGAGGTTTGGAAGTGTCTAGGAGAGGTGGCAGTAGAGTTTCTGACTGGGTTGTTCAACAGGATCTTAGATAGTGAGAAGATGCCTGAGGAATGGAGGAGAAGTGTGCTGGTGCCCATTTTTAAGAACAAGGGAGATGTGCAGAGTTGTGGCAACTACAGAGGAATGAGCTGATGAGCCATACAATGAAGTTATGGGAGAGAGTAGTGGAAGCTAGACTAAGGGCAGAAGTGAACATTTGTGAACAGCAGTATGGTTTCATGTCAAAAAAGAGTACTACAGATGCAGAATTTGCTTTGAGGATGTTGATAGAGAAGTACAGAGAAGGTCAGAGGGAGCTGCATTGTGTTTTTGTAGATCTGGAGAAAGCTTACGACAGGGTGCCCAGAGAGGAACTGTGGTATTGTATGAGGAAGTCTGGAGTGGCAGAGAAGTATGTTAGAGCGGTGCAGGACATGTATGAGGACTGTAAGACAGTGGTGAGGTGTGCTGTAGGTGTGACAGAGGAGTTCAAGGTGGAGGTGGGACTGCATCAGGGATCAGCTCTGAGCCCCTTCTTGTTCGCTATGGTGATGGACACTGAAGAAAAGACAGGAGACAGAGCTGGAGGTAGCAGAGATGAAGATGCTGAGGTTCTCTCTGGGAGTGACCAGGATGGATAGGATCAGGAACGAGTACATCAGAGGGACAGCACATGTTAGAGGTTTTGGAGATAAAGTCAGAGAGGACAGACTGAGATGGTTTGGACATGTCCAGAGGAGAGATAGTGAATATATTGGTAGAAGGATGCTGAGTTTCGAACTGCCAGGCAGGAGGCTTAGAGGAAGCTCAAAGAGGAGGTTTATGGATGTAGTGAAAGAGGACATGAAGGTAGTTGGTGTGAGAGAAGAGGATGCAGAAGACAGGGTTAGATGGAGGCAATTCATTCGCTGTGACGACCCCTGAAGGGAAAAGCCGAAAGGAGAAGAAGAAGAAGTCATCAGATCGTCAAAGCAGGGACATCATGAGACAGACAATCATTCCTCTCCCTTTTCTTTGTGTTCTTGCTCCTGTTGTCCAGAAGGTGAGTTATTTTGAAAGGTTCTGACACAACAAACGGTCATATGGAGAGCCGACGGGCGGCACCACAACACAACAACACACTGTGTGTGTGTGTGTGTGTGTGTGTGTGTGTGTGTGTGTGTGAGCATCTGCTGTTGTTGCTCCCTGACAGTTTATGGCATCAGACGTAGCTCTCCGGTCACACATTGCCATATGGTACCATAGTCAACACCAATGTATGGTGTGTGTGTGTGTGTGTGTGTGTGTGTGTGTGTGTGTGTGTGTGTGTGTGTGTGTGTGTGTGTGTGTGTGTGTGTGTGTGTGTGTGTACCTGTATGTGTTTTTTATCCGACTCGGACGCCTGCAGCACTCGTTCTAAATCCTTCACCCTGTCGCTGAGGGACCTCCTCTCTCTGTCTCCTCTCCTCAGCACCTCCTCCTGCTGCTGGAGGAGAATCTGAGCGGTGGCCAGACGCTCATCCAACCCGCGCCTCCCTACAATCACACACATTAATGAATGTTACAAACTGAGATCATCGTCTCCTGACGCTACGCTACGTGAGAAGTCTTACCCTCCTGGTGTTCCTGTAAGGCGTTTTGGAGCTGTGTGAGCTGACCCTGAGCAGAGTCTCGCTCCTCCGTCAGCTTGTCCAGCTCCTGCTGCAGGACCCCCAGACGGCATCGGGTGTCATCCTTCAAAGTCAGAAGTAAACAAACAATGGAACCCAACAAATGTGGAAACCTCGTATATTTATTATGAATAAATTTTATAAATCACTTTGTATTTACCCGGTCTCTCTGTGCGTCCCGTAGCTCCTGGAGGAAGTCTCTCAGATTGCTTCGTAGAGCGTCGGGATCCAGTTCTGGATGAGAGAGAGGCAGCGGCGTGTTCCCTCTCTCTGGAGACGCAGTTTCTGAGCCTAAGGTGTTATCAGGGGTACTGACTCGTATCTCTGGAACATAACACGGAAAATGTTGCAAGATCCCCTTAAATCAATAGTACAGTATTTTCTGCACTATAAGGCGCACCTAAAAGCCTTAAATTTTCTTTCTCCGTAAAATCTAGTGTGCTTTATATATGAAAAAAGCTATAAAATAGACCATTCATTGAAGTTGAGTTCTCAGATGCGTTTTATAATCCAGTGCGCCTTATAATCCAGTGCACTTTATGTATGACTTTTTTTAAAATAGGGTATTCATTGAGGATGCACCTGATAATCCAGGGCGCCTTATAGTGTGGAAATTACTGTAAACGAGTTGTTTTTGTGCATCTTGGGTTATTATTTTTGTCAAACATATTATCAAAGGCAAAGGCGGTGGTTAAAAAAAACCCCAACAACAAATGGCAATGAACAGTATTGGCACCATTTTAGTTAAATTAGTATTAAAATACAAGGAAGAAAATTTTGAGACAATCAAGAGGGATCGTGAAAAAAACAAACATATTTTTACATATAAAAATATGTTTAACGATAACAAACATAAATAATTTTGGGGAAAAATGTTGATTTCATTTCATGGCCGTGCATCTCCACCAACATCTTAACAGACTGATGAATCTTATGCTGCAGAGATGAAGTTTAAATTCTCACCTTTTGGGGGTGACAGTGAGGACCGCAGGGGGGAGGAGCTGTTGTGGCGTGACATGGGGCCCGGTGACGTGGAGCTCCCTCCTGGGCTCCTTCCTCGGCCTCCTCTCCCTCCGGCCCCGATGCCCAGCGTTCGCGTGAGCGCCGACTGAATGCTGCTCAGACGGAACTCCAGGTCCCTCCTCCCGGCCTCGGCCCGGGTCAGCTCGGCCTCGGTGGCGGCCAGTCGGCCCCGGGCCTCGCTCAGGAGCAGGCTGGACTGAGCAGCGGCGTCCTGAGCCGCCTGAGCTCGCAGCGCCAGGTTCTTAGCTTCATCCTGCAGCTTCTTCTCACAGCCGTGCGCCTCCTGCAGCTTTGTGATCAGATCTTTCTCACATCCTTGCCAGCAAGACTCAGACTCCATCAGACGCTTCTGGGTTATAGAAAGCTGAAAAAAAAGAATAAACAATCAAAACACAGGGAAAAACACAAGTAACATCATCAGAAACATTCTCCTCCATCCTCACCTCTTTCTTGTGAGCATCTCGGGCGGCTTCAGCTTCAGTCAGCTTCTGTCTGAGGGAGAACGCCTCCTTCCCTCTCTCCTCCTCTCTCTGCTCCTCCAGTGCCAAACGAGTCTGCAGCTCTGCTACCTCCCTTCCTTTTTGCTCCTTCTCTCCATCAAGAACCTTTAGCTGGAGCAAAGACACAACACACTCACTCCAGAAGGAAAAGATGTTCAAACTGAAAAATCTAAGGGGGGATGGGGGGGGGGGGTGACAGACCTGTCTGCGAAGCTCCTGCAGTTCTCTTCGAGCTTCGAGTCGTGACCTTTCGACCTCTCTTAGGCAGCTCCGCAGCTCCGTCACCTCCTTCTGAGTGGATGCCAACTTCTCCTCCAGCACAGCCAGCCTCTGGCCCCTCTCTTCGCTCTGTCGTTTCACACTGAACCACCAAAAACACACACATCAAACACAACTTTTTTTTTCCCCTATCAAAGAATAATTCTGAAGTTTTTACCTGATTCTCTCCATTTCTGCAGCCCTCAGGGACTCTCTCAGCTGGCTGTTTGATTGGCTGATGGCATCTCTCTCCTTTGTGACGTCGGTCAGGCTGCGTCTCAGCTCCGTCACCGCACTCCTGCAGTTTTCTGCTGCGTCCTGAGTTTGGTTGTGGCGCCGCTCGATGTCCAACACGTCTCTCCTCAGCTGGTCTCTGCTCTCCTCATTGGCTGAGAGAGAAGCTCGACATTGGTCCAGCTGGAGGAAGGGAGCCACGAACAGGTAACACAACCATTCAGAAACACAAAATATCTCGGCATAGCAGGATGATGATCACATGATGCAGAGGATAACTCATTTATCAATAAAATGTGGCGACAGGTTAATTTTATATTCCAAACTAGCCACACAAGACAGAGCAATTTTTTTTACTGCTGCTCATGTCCTCATACTATGTCAAGTATAACACGCAATATGTCACAATGCACTGCATCTCTGGTTAGATGCTTAATTTAATTCCTAATAAAAGGACTCTTTTGTCCCAACATGAATGTTGATGCAGGATCACATAAATATGCTAACTGAAATTTATTTTTTTAAACAAATAAAAAATTATGAGGGCTGCGCAAAACCTTTTACAGCACGTTTTCTTTTCTATTACTTGGTTGTAATTGTTACATATTTAAACAGCGAGGGCAAATTCTTTCTGCATCTTATTACATTTTGTTTTACTAAATTATTCGTCAGAAAATGTAACATTTAAAAGTTTTGTTTTAATATGCTGCATTGCATTTTACAGAAATAACAGCAATGAATCCTGGGATTGGAGGTTATCTTCTCTCCTGATGTACCTCTTTCAGTGCGAGCTCAGCCCGTGACTGATGATCAGCACAGGTCACCCTCAGAGTCTGGACGTCTCTCTCATGAGCAGAAGCTGCCTCCTCCATCTGAGAGCGAAGCTCCAGCAGCTCGGTGGTCAGCGCTCCAACTCTGATCTACGTGAACATGATTCAGAATTTAAAATCAGTACAACTTCCTCATGTGTTTGGATAATTTAACGACAGATGATAATCTCTGACAGGAAGTCACATCACCTCCTCCTGCCCTTTGTAATGGGCGACTTCTCTCAACATGCGCTCAGCATCCAGAGCTGCAGCCGACAGCGAGGCCTGAAGAGACGACACTCTGTCGCTCAAAACTGTTTTCTCTGCCTCCTTCAGAGAAAGAGCCTGGATGGAGAAAAAGGGTCTAGTAAACAAAGACAGACTTAAAACAGATGTGCCAGAGCAGAGCCACTCTATCTCTGGTCTGTATCGAACTAAATACCACAGAGAGGCTGAACAATACGGTTGAAACCAGTTGGATCCCAATCGGACCTGTTGTTTCTCCGTCTCAGCCTGCAGCAGACTCTGATCCCTGTCGTGATGGAGAACCCTCATTTCAACCTGGAGCTCTTCTCTCTCTCTATCAGCTCTCTGGAGCTGCTCCTCCACCTCCTGCTTCAGCTTCCTCAGAGCGACGTCATGCTCCATCAGCAGACTGTGACGCAGGACTTCCTGTGAATCAGAGCAGCCAACAAGCAGAAAGATGGATTCATTAGGAATGAGCACCTTATCTGAAAAAAAAAAACGTATAAAACACACGGTGTATACCCAGAATGAACCGCCTAACCTTTTCGGAGACAAGTCTCTCCACCTCCTCCTGGTGCTCAGAGATGGCCTTGCGTAAAGCCTGCTGGGCCTCCAGCTGTGCAGCATTTAGAGTCTGACTCAGAGCCTGTTTGTCCCTCTCAGCCTGGGCCAACAGATTCTCTCCATCTGAGCGTAGACGCCTTGATTCAGCTGGAAATCCCATCCAGGAAACCATCCAGGAGAAGAAAACAAAGAACTCAACCATTAAGTTCTTACGCTGAAATATTATTGTCTGGCTCAGGATGCCAAACATCTAAAGTTGTGCTCTTCAGTGTTCTAGCATCATTTGGTTCTCTTTTCTGTTTTCTCCTTTAATTCTCTACCCAATGCTTTTCTCTCCTACATGTTCTCTCTCTGCTGCTCACCTGTCAAAGTCTCACAGCGGACTCGTAGGTTCTGGTTCTCCGTCTCCAGCTGCTCTCTACGTGACTCCACCTGAACAAGTTGTTGCTGCACCTCAAACAGACTTGTTTCCAAGGATTCCCGTTCTGACCTGTAAGGTCACAAACAAATGTCAAGCACATGAGCTCAAGTAAAAAAATGCATGTATAGCTAACAGATAATCACCTAAAAGCAGCCAGTTCCTCTGACAGCACTGTGTTTTCCCTCTCAGACGCCGTCAGCTGGACCACCAGCGCTGCTTTGTCTCGGGCAAGTTCTGCCCGACCGCGTCCGGCTTCCTCCAAGGCCGCCTCGTTCCTCTGGCCCTCTCCTCTGGAAAGACTCAACTCTGATCCCAGAGACGCCACATCGGCACAAAGCTGTCAACAAAACACAAAATAATCCAACTAAAGTCTGATGCATGCAGGGAATATGTTATCACTTTGTTTTCAGGTTGGATCTCAGGTGATGTGATCCATTCTGTACCTGTGTGACTTTCTCCTGCAGCTTTATCCTCTCAGCTCTGACGCTCTGGAGCTCTGCTTCCATCCCTGTGTGGCTCAGCTCAACGTCCTGCAGTTTGTGCTGCAGCATGAGGCGGGCGGCATCCAGCTCCAGTCGGTCCTGCTCCAGACGCACCAACTCATCTCTGATGGTTAACTTCTCCTGCTCTGCCTCACGCTTCTGGGTCTGGAGATAGGCCTTCTCTTCCTCCAGCTTAGAGATGGAGCAATAAAATAGTATGAAAGGAGCAACAACGGCATGTCATCATCTCTAATTCTTCATTTGACCCTGAATAAATCAAGCAAAAGGCATCATACCCTGAGAATGTAAGTGTTAAGCTCTGCTTTGTCCTGAACCAGACCCTCATTCATACTTCCCATCTTAGCGAGAGAATCCCTGAGCGATGCATCCTCAGACTGCAGCTTGCTGATGAGCAGAGAGAGCTCCGCGTTGCTGCTCTCAGCCTGAAGGGACAGTCAGTGCAATACGAAGGTGACAAACAACAAGTAGAAAGAATTTTAAATCCAGAAAAGTTAAATGAGCACAGATTGTGCTTTTCTTACTCGGGACAGGGCTTCAGAGAGCTGGGCCCTCTCCCCCTGCAGCAGATGCCTCTCAACCTCCCCCTGCTGGTGAGTCTCCCTCACTGCAGACAGCTCCCCTCTCTGGGCAGAGGCGCGACGCTCGCTCTGTTCCCACTGCTTCTGTCTGAAGCGAAACAGTCAGAACAAATCAACCACAGAGTAATATCATCGTGCTCGTTGTCATGTGATGTGGAGGTGATGTTCAAGTTCTGTCCAGTATGACGCCTGTTTTTATTCTGTTAAACTTCATTTTATCTTCCCAATAGTGGAAGAAAAAATTATAGTGGAAGAATTTATAGTGGAAGAAAAAAATTTTGTCAGTTTTTTAAAGAAACTGACTAATATCACTGGTCTGATATGTTGGAAATTACTTCAGGTTTGTCGGAGCTGTTTGGACACAAGTTCTACATCAGATCTGTCCATCAGGTCAGTGGAACCAGGCAGATGAAGAATGTAAAGGATTATCTGGATGTGAAGCTGAAGCTGAAGATGTGAATGTCTTCCTGTAAGCATTTTGAACGTGTGGATTAGTGTGCACCACAGATCCACTTAATCACTGTGAATTAACCTACTTACATCCTCTGAGCCTCCACCTTGGCTCGGTCTCGCTCCTGAACGGCCGCTTCCTTCTCCTCCTTCTCGTGATCTCGCTCTCGCTGCGTTGATGCCGCCGTCAGCTGAAGCTTCTCCAGCTCCATCTGCAGGACCTGGTTGCTGCTCTGCACCTTCTGCAAGCTGGTCTCTAAGCTCGTCCTCTCGCTGTAATGTTCATGATAATGTGTGGAAGGGGAATGTGACACTTGTGCCCGTTCGTTGTAGAAACACACCACAGTACTCCAGCAGACAGCATCAGGCGATCTAACCTGTCCAGAGCGTCCCTCTCCTGCTTCAGCCGGTCCCTCTCTCTCTGCAGGGCCTCCTTCTCTCTCTGAGCGGCATCTCTCTCTCTCTCCACAGCCTGGTGTCTCTGTTCTGAATCTCTTTTAGCCGAATCAGTATCGGAAATCTGCTTCCGCAACTGTTGTATGAGGGACTGGGAGGAGAGGAGACGACCTCGAATGTCCTGCAAACACAAACCGGTTACCAGCCCCTAACAACGTCCGTCCCTTTAGATGGAATGGGTTGATTGAACACTACTTGTTCTCTGTTTGGTTTGTAGGGAGACTAAAAACTCTTCACAGAGAGGTCTTTGAATTATCTGGACTGGACAACCGCTCTGGTCGCGGGTCTAGAGGCCTCACACTTTGAAAACCACAGTCATGTTGTGACAGGTTATTTTGGGTCTGGAAATACTCAGCTTTTCAAAATCAATACAGTCCCATCTCTATATTAGTCTAACATGAAGTGAAATCAAATATGTGCAGTAACTGGTGCTCTACGTTAAAATCATATAGATTAAAATAAAAAAAATGTTCCAACAAAGTAAAAATGCTTGTGGCACCTGCAGTTGAAGCATTCTGTTTGTGACTGCAGAATGCAGAGCAGACAACGCTGATTCAGGAAGAAGAGACACCGAAGACGAAGAAGACTGAGAGGGGGAGGTCGACCCATGAGGAGCAGAGGAGCGGTGAGAAGAGGAGCCGAGGATGAACGCCATCAACGGAGCTCCAGAGGTGTCCTGGTCTGCCTCTGATGATGACTCTCCATCCGACAGAACCACCTGAACAAGAAATAAAAGAATAAATCATAAAAATAAAGGACTTGCTTCTTAATTAAATAACATTGACTTTGTGCAGTTCATTACCCGAGCGACGCCCCTCAGAGCCTCCAACAGCGTCTTAATGTGAGACTTAATCACCTGCATGTCCGTCTCATCATTACCACTCTGCTGCTGAGAGAAGGCAAACAAAATGACGTCAAGAGGAAGATTACTGATCATTAAACATCACTAATTCAGTCTTTTTTTAAAAAAAATACAAGGAATAAATCCTTCTTTCAAAACTTTCTAATTTCCTAACTATGTGTGTGCCTCTATGTCATGACAGAAGATATGTGTACATCCGTAAAAAACAAGTCAATATTGTCATCTTCGATTTTTAAAGAGGTCTATAAAGATACTTTTTTCATAACTAAGGGACTGGATAAAAGTGTGTGTGTCTGTGGTGATCAAGGAGCACGTCAAACAGTACAAAAGTGTGACTTCTGATTCATTTTTAATTTTTGAATGACCAAATAAAACCTCTCACCTCAAGCCTCCTGGCCAGCGCAGTGATCTCTCTGTCTCTCTCCTCCATTTGTCCCTTTAGTCTCTCGCCCTCTCGCTCCATTTCTGACAACCTAAAAGATGTCGGAGTGAGAAGAACTCAGTGACCTCTCTGACACCACTGTCATTATTCACAGCATCCCAGTCGCTGACCTGATGTTGACCTCGCTTCTTTCTGTGTCCGCTCTGCTCTGCTGACTCATCATCTCTGCCACCCGTTCCCTCAGCTGCTGCTCCATCTGGCCCCGGAGGGCCTTCTCCAGCTCCAGGGCCCGAACCGTTCCTTCCTCCCTGCTATGCAGGACGGCTGACAGATTCGCACAGGACACCTGAGCAGAGTGGGATGCCCGAGCCAGCTCGTTACGCATGTCTGACAAGTCCCTTCAGTGGGAGGTGGGGTGACAGAGAAAAGAGAAGAGAAGGTGAAATTATTGCACCGTTAACTTTGGTAAGATTCAAGTCATAGTGCAGGAAAAATGTTTGGCTGATCTTAACCTTTCAGCGGCGCTCTTCATTTCACAAACATGCCTTCGAAATCCGACCACTTGCCGCCACAGTAACAGCATCCGGCTGTGCTCGCTGCTGAAATAACTGTGAAAGGACTGAGACAAAAATAACAAGCGGATTATCTCCCCGATCTTTCTCTCTTCCAACAAAACAGGTGCTGTCTTCACAGCATCCTTCTCCTACCTCTTCCTCTCTCCTCCAGTCTGACTCCTTCTGCTCCAGCTCCTCCCTGGCTTTCGTCCAATCAGCGGTGAGTCTGCGGATGTCCTGGCTGAGAGCCTCATTGGCCAAACTGACCTGCTCCAGCTGCTCCCTCAGCAGGGCGTTGACCGCAGACAAACTGCTGCTCCTGGAAACACGAAACAGTAAATAACAAATAATCTTCAACATGTCACATTCAGAGGTACAATTCAAATTCAAAAACCTTTATTAGTCCCCAGGGGGCACATAAAGCAGGATTGGTGTAAACATACAAACATACAGTGTAAACATAAACAGCGTTAACAAAACAATAAACATAAATAATAATTAAATAATAACAAATATAAATACAATGTTTTGTATTTATGTAAACATAAATAATTAACAACAAACATAAATAATAATTATTAAATAATAAAATAAATAAAAATATAAATATAATGTTTATATTAATTAGTATTTCAAAACTAGTTAATTTAGAATCTAATTTGTTCTAAACCTAGTGGGTTAGTTAGTTAGTTAGTTAGTTAGTTAGTTAGTTAGTTAGTTAGTTAGTTAGTTAGTTCAAAGCTAGTTAATTTAAAATCCTAACAGTTTAGTCAGTTCATTAGTTAGTTAATACGTTATGCACAGAGTAGCTTCTTGACACCTGCTCACCTCTGCTGTTCTTCCTCCAGACGAATCAAAGCCTCCTCCAGGTTGCTGCTTGATTCATCCTGTTGGCGGCCGTTTGCTGTTTCACTTTGGTCCTGAATGAAAGATTTATGAAATTATTTGTGGAATGTCTGAATTCATTTTTTTCCTACTGATGAAATGAATGAATTCCACTCACACTCAGCTGGTGTTTCTCCATATTTGCGAACTTCTCCTGTAGCGCCTGCTCCAGATCCCCACACTTTTTCTTGTACTGAAGAACCTGAAGGAGCAGGAAAACTGTCACCGACTTGTTTCACGTGACTTCACAGCTGGAGTAAAACCAACAAACCTTGGCCTGTAACTTCTGCACGAGTTGCGCCTGCCTCTGCTGGCCCTCTTGGTATGCGGTGAGCTTACGCTTGTAGGTCGCCTGCTCTTCGTCCAGCCTCCTGCGCAGATCCACGTTCTGCTGCGTGAGGCTGCGTGACTCCAGGGAATCGTGGTCCGCAGCTTCATCTCCCGTTTCAAAACGCAAAGCCTGCTCCAGCTGTGGGTGTGAGGCAGAGGTCGAAGGTTAAATAACAGGAAAAGATCATGTGAATTCAGCCCAAGTATACTGTAAATCCTGTTAGACACTATTTTACTCTCAATTCTTGGGAATTTAATTCTCAGGAAATCTCAATAAAATTATTAGAATAAACAATAAAGATGTGTAGCAGAGGAAAAGACAACATATCATCAGCATATGTGACTGTTTGACATGACTGTAAAAAAATCAACACTTATTTAACAAAAACACAGCTCCATCTGTCGGTCTTCTGTTTGTCTTTACGGATCTGCACGAATCTTTGAGTTATCTTGAACTTAACATGAGATGTGATGCCCACCCACCACCCCACCTCCCCTCAACTCCACTAAAGCCCCCTGTTTACAGTCACCCGGGGTGACAGACACCATGGCAACATCACACTTCAGTTCATACCAGAGCTCATCACCTGGGAAACAAGCTGTTCTCAGACAATGAGAGAACAGAAAAAAATGGTGAAATGAGAAAAGCAGCGAGTGGCTCAGCGTTGCCTTCGGTGGACGTAACTCTGGACAGTTTTTACTACAGCCTCACTGAGAAGATCTCCGTTTGAGTTCATTCAGTTCACACTACACCTATCCAGCTGTCGATTCTGGTTCCGGTGTCTTTCTTTACCCGCTCACTAATCGCTCCATACTTGATGGCGAGTTCATCTCGGTCTGCTCGGCTGTGGGCCAGCAGGTCCTCCAGCCTGGCCAGCTCTCCCTGCAGAACCCGGTTCTCCTCCTGGAGGGACATGACTGACGACATGGCCCCGGCTGCAGGAAGGGAGAGACGAGTCAGAGTCGGTCAAAGAAAAGACGCTGAATAAAACCAACATGACAGGACGGCAAACGACTGCAGCTCACCGGTTTCAGTGAGGTTCTTTGTGACAATTTCTCGCACTCTGGCTGGCAGACATGTAGGGGGGGCATCAGGGGAAGGGCCCCGCACCGTCAACCGCTTCTCCTCAGACAGAACGCTCTCCTCCAGCCTCTTTGGGAAACACAACATTATATATATATGAGTCAAATAAGTCATTGCACCCAAAACAGAAGTATTTACAACTTAAAGAAGTGTTTCAAATGATATGTGTCATAACGTTACACCAGATCCACTGCCTACAGAGAAAACTAACACCCACAGTTACTACAGACAATGACCTTTGGGACCTCACCTGGATCACACACTCCAGTTTGTTGGAGTCCGCGTCAGAGTTTTCCGCGGTGCTCATTGCGGAGATTCTGATGATTCAAATCCAACGTGTATAAATTTAACTCCTTCGTGAGATTACCTGAACCACCTTTGCTTTCCAAATACTAAGTGAAAAAGGTTGGAGCCGATGAGGTTTGGTCGCAGAGGAGCAGAGCGCGTCCGTCCTGTCGCCTCCTCCTCCGGTGCGCACAGGCACAGATTGAGGACAGGAGGATTAGTGGGGGTTTAACAAGTACCCCCCCCCCCCCACACACACACACACACACACAGACACACACTTCCACCTCCTTCATTTCACTCTCTCCTCTCTTCTCAATCCTCAACAGGGCGTCAGCAAAGACGAGCCCTGATGGTCCTGACTGACTTTAGTCAACAAGGCATTGATGATCTAATTTAATATCGAGCTGTGGCGCCATTCAATAATGATTCTTTTTTTTTCTCTTCTTTTTTTTTGGGGGGGGGGGGGGGCATCAACCAAATGCTGGAGTGCTGTTTTTGCGATTTACAAATTCTAGAAAGTTTTTTTCTTTTGTTTTCATGGCAAAATTCAATGGTAATGTGAGTTTCATTTTTGACACACATCTTGTAAACTTCATTCTTTCCTTCTTTGACAAAATGTGCATGTTATGTAGCGGGATGGCGTCAAATGTCTTTATCACCGTAGGACGTGCTGACGTGACTGTCCATCTACTCTATGTCTGTCTATAATCACTTTATTAATGTTCATTCTTTTTTTTCTTTTTCAGTTTTCTGTGGACCAATGAAAGTATCTTGGTGAAAAAATATCCAATTTTACGGTTTCTATTCAACAATTTTACGTCAACGAACTGAAGAAAAGTTTGAACCCCATTCATACTTTGTGTGACCACAAAGAGGTTATAATCCACTATGAACACAGATACCAGTGTGGCACCTGTCATAACCAATCACTGTGATTTTAATGTAATAAAAAAAATTAAATGGTGAAATCGTTTTTGGATCATCAACGTGATTCAAAGAAGTAGAACAAGATATTTCCCAGTTTCGCGTCCACCACCGGGGTCCAAACGCGTCTCCAGAGACGGACGCGCTCCTTCTGCTCCTCTGGCGGCCTCATGATTTTAAACCGAGCGATGCCGCCACATCTCATGGCTGCAGTTGGCGGTGATTTTTCATCAGATGCTTCCTCTTCCACGCTAGAACATCATCCGGAATGCGCAAAGCGGGAACGTCGTCTACTGCGTTTTTATTTCACTAAAATTTCAACAAACCAGAATGAAAATTCAAAATAGAACCAAACGACACGCCCAAGTTTCCAGAAGCGTGTCAGTGCTTGGCAGCAGCAACGATTCGAACGCCAACAGGCTGCTGTGGAGACGGAACTTAGACGGATCCGCGCCGGAGCGCAGACCACCAGCGGACAGGTCTGTGATTCCCGACCTCACCTGATGGGATCAGTCCGCTCCATCCTCCATCCTCAGGGTTCAACGGTTTAATTGTCAGAAGAGAGGAGACACACCAGACGCTTGGTGGTGCAGCTCCGGTTGTCTCGTTCGGAAAGCTCCTCCATGCTTTTTCCGGGGAGGGACTTCCAGTTCACCCGGAGCCCAGTGTGTGGGCCGTCCGCCGGCCCGTCAGTGGGCCGATGGTCTGTTGTCATGTCTATTAACACAGATCAGATCCGGAAGGAAATCCACAAAGTTTTGTTTTTTTCCCCCCTAAATGTATGAGAAAATTCCCCAACACGCCCTGAACCAATAGAAACACACCACGTCTAATTTGCGTTTTTCACTTCTAGCGGTTCAGACAACTTCTTTCCCTTTCGGCTTTTCCCTTCAGGAGTCGCCACAGCGAATCAGTCGCCTCCATCTAACCCTGTCTTCTGCATCCTCTTCTCTCACACCAACTACCTTCATGTCCTCATCCATAGACCTCTTTGGTCTTCCTCTAGGCCTCCTGCCTGGCAGTTCAAAACTCAGCATCCTTCTACCAATGTATTCACTATCTCTCCTCTGGACATGTCCAAACCATCTCAGTCTGGCCTCTCTGACTTTATCTCCAAAACCTCTAACATGTGCTGTCCCTCTGATGTACTCATTCCTGATCCTATCCATCCTGGTCACTCCCAAAGAGAACCTCAGCATCTTCATCTCTGCTACCTCCAGCTCTGTCTCCTGTCTTTTCCTCAGTGACACTGTCTCTAGACCAAACAACATCGCTGGTCTCACCACAGTTTTGTACACCTTTCCTTTCATTTTAGCTGAAACTCTTCTATCACACATCACACCTGACACTATTCTCCACCCATTCCATCCTGCCTGTACACGCTTCTTCACCTCTTTTCCACACTCTCCATTGCTCTGGACTGTTGACCCTAAGTACTTAAAATCCTCCACCTTCTTGATCTCTTCTCCCTGTAGCCTCACTCTTCCACTTGGGTCCCTCTCATTCACACACATGTACTCTGTCTTACTGCAGCTAACCTTCATTCCTCTCCTTTTCAGGACAAACCTCCACCTCTCTAGCTTCTCCTCCACCTGTTCCCTGCTCTCACTGCAGATCACAATGTCATCTGCAAACATCATAGTCCATGGAGAATCCTGTCTGACCTCGTCTGTCAGCCTGTCCATCACCATAGCGAACAAGAAGGGGCTCAGAGCTGATCCCTGATGCAGTCCCACCTCAACCTTGAACTCCTCTGTCACACCTACAGCACACCTCACCACTGTCTTACAGTCCTCATACATGTCCTGCACGGCTCTAACATACTTCTCTGCCACTCCAGACTTCCTCATACAATACCACAGTTCCTCTCTGGGCACCCTGTCATAAGCTTTCTCCAAATCAACAAAAACACAATGCGGCTCCCTCTGGCCTTCTTTGTACTTCTCTATCAGCATCCTCAAATTAAATACTGCATCTGTAGTACTCTTTTTTTTTGGCAAGAAACCATACTGCTGCTCACAAATTCTCACTTCTGCCCTTAATCTAGCTACTCTACAACTACCCTTTCCCATAACTTCATTGTATGGCTCATCAGCTTTATTCCTCTGTAGTTGCCACAACTCTGCACATCTCCCTTGTTTTTAAAAATGGGCACCAGCACACTTCTCCATTCCTCAGGCATCTTCTCACCAAGATCCTCTTGAACAACCCAGTCAGAAACTCTACTGCCACCTCTCCTAAACACTTCCAAACCTCCACAGGTATATCATCAGGACCAAGTGCCTTTCCACTCTTCATCCTCTTCAATGCCTTCCTGACTAATCTTTGCTATTTTCTGGTCCACAACAGCCACCTCTTCTTTGTTCTCTCTCATTTTCCTCATTCATCAACTTTTCAAAGTACTCTTCCCATCTTCCCATCACCCTAGTAGCACCTGTCAATACATTTCCATCCCTATCCTTATTCACCCTAACCTGCTGCACATATTCACCCTAACCTGCACACCCATCTTTCTCTGTCTTGCCAACCTGTATAGATCAATCTCTCCCTCCTTACTGTCCAACCTAGCATACAAGTCATCATAAGCCCCTTGTTTGGCCTTTGCTACCTCTACCTTCACCTTACGCTGCATCTCCCTGTACTCCTGTCTACTCAGTCCTCAGTCCTCTCAGTGTACCACTTCTTCTTAGCTAACCTTTCTGTGTACACTCTTCTGTACCTCCTCATTCCACCACCAAGTCGCCGTATCTATTTTCCTTCCAGATGACACACCAAGTACTCTCATACCTGTTTACCTGATCACATTAGCTGATTGTCCAGTCATCTGGAAGCACTTCCTGACTACCCAGACTCTGTCTGAACTCCTTCCTAAAAGTCATGCAACACTCTTCCTTTTTCAGCTTCCACAATTTCGTCCACTGCTCTGCCTTTGCCCTCTTCCTCTTCCTCATCATCAATTATCCTACACACCAGCATCCAATGTTGTTTGGCTACACTCTCACCTACCCCTACTTTGCAGTCACTGCACAAGATGTAGTCTACCTGTGTGCTCATACCTCCACTCTTATAGGTCACCCTATGATCCTGCCTCTTCAGGAAAGTATTCACTATAGCTATTTCCATCCTACCGTATTTAAATATCTGTCATGTGAAGCTGAAACAATGGACATCATTTAGGCTTTTCATATTTCTGCTTCTGAGTTTGATTTGAAAAAGAACTATAGTGGTGAAAGAACTATAGATTTAAATATTTAAATTTTTTTGAGTTTTGGCCTAATCTGAGATGACTTCCACTCACACAATGTACAAAAATCCATTTCATATTCATGATAACATCCAAAATAAACACCAAAAATTTCGACAGAAGAAGAATCCTCCTTTATTAATCCTGAGATGTGAAATTCTCTTCTCATTTGCAACCATTTGTGGCAGGTGTCTGTCTACTGTAATACCGTGCTTTATGACAGTCTATTCTCTAGCTATCAATTTATCATTAATAATACATCACCAAAATCTGATCAGATTTAGATAATATTTAGGAGCCATTTGATAAGTGTGTTCAAAATATGACATGGAAGGAAAAAGTGCCACTCATAAATACAGTAAATGAATTTTATATTCATTCATTGTCTACCATTTGTTCCACTTATGGTAGGTTGTGGGGATTGCTGAAGTCTAACACAGCTGGCTTCAGGGCGAGAACCGGGGGACTGGGATGTACATCAAATTCAGAAAACTAAAGCATCTTGACGACAAAACACCCCGCGTCATGAGACTTTATCCCTCAGCTTATGTACCTGACTAATGAAAAGCTCATACTCCATATCTGTCCATATTCATGGTTATAAAAATGCTCTACAATATGAAAGCTTTAAACTGGTCCAATTATCTGACATCTGAGAGTGTATGCAGCAGTAAAGGAACCCTGTAGAACCCCATCTACAATCTCAGACTAAGTTCCTAGAAATAAAAAAAACAAAGCCAAAGAAATATATTGTTTATTTACAAGAGAACATATATTTAAACACTTCAGATTTTCTTTCAAAGAGGTACTAAATTGAATGGTCAATGCAAATTAGTAACAATTTGGTAAAAGGCACATTTTAAAAAGCAACATCCCATGACGGAGAGACATATGAAGAGTGCTCACGGTCAAAAACTACAATGTCAATAAAGTTTCCACTTTGAGTGAAAGACTAAATACCTTGACTTGTTTTCCAATGCTGTGATCTAAAAACTTTGTTTTTTTTTTAGACTTAAGGGGCTTAAATTAAATCCAAATATCAAATAATAACTTTGCAAGATATTGCAAGAAAGCACAAAAGAAGCATTTTTTCCAAATGGTAATGCCTCAGAATGCTGGAGAACTGACTTGACTGCATGAAAAGAGGAGGAAAACATGCAAGACGAAGAGATGAGGAAGAGACAAGGAATCAGAGGACATGAGATAATCTGATTTCTGAAAGGAAGCTGCATTACAAAATTTCACTATGATTGTAAAAATGCATTAAAAAATGTACACTTGTCCGTTTGTTCCTTCAGGATGAGTTGTAGTGGATTTACTTTAACAGACTCCTTCCAAAACTGGCGCAGTTTAATGAGCTACCGCCATGGTTGCTATCAGTTCCTCTCTTTCAGTTCTCTTTGTCTCATCATCCATGGAATGTATGGAACCTGAGTGAGATCAAGGATTTCTCATCACTCAACTAAATTGCACCCATCCTGTTTTGACTGCATCTTTACTGGAGCTGTGGAGGAGACGGCGTGGATGGTGAAGGCGATGATGAGGAGTGAATTCAAAAATAATCTCAAACAAAAATGGACAGGATGAATTACGACACAGACAATAATGTGCTACACGGTTTGTGAGGAATCTTACCTCGAGCCTGCTGATGTGAAATCTCCCCACATGTCAGAGCTGGGCTGGGATGCAGGAGCGGTTGAGCCGAAGTCTAAAAGAGGGGCTGCATCAGGAGAAAGAGGCACAAAAATAAATGCTGGTTAAACATGTGAGGATGTTTAAACACAGGATTTGACACAAAAGCATGGTGATCACCAGGGTTCGTCTGTACAGCTGGAGCTGCCTGCTGTCCTGCAGGAGGCAGGATCAGACCTCCAGCTTTTGCTCCCGGTGGGGGTGGAAGCAGACCTCCACCCATTGGCCGAGTTTTGGCAGCACCTGCTTCCTTCTTCTTGATGTTCTGTGACAGATGTGGTGATGGCAGTTCGAAAGAATCAGTCACTCATTTCTTCACCAGAGTCGTTCCTGTTGAATCATTCAATCCCTTTATCATTAACGCCCATTAAAACCTCACCCCGATGCTGATCTTGATAGTTTGTCCTTCTTTGAAGCTCAGGTCCAGCTTCGGTGCTGCGCTCTGAGAAGCTTCTTGTTTAGCAAGCTCACCTTCTTGCCTCACCCACCTTTAGAAACAGATTGAAAGCATGATTATAATAATTATAACAATGAACAGAGATTACTGACTCACAGACTTTGCAATTTTTTTACAACTAAATAGTAACTACCGTTTATAAAATATTTTATCTAAAAAAAAAAGTTGATTTTGCATTAGAACACTTCCTTCTAATTATAAAAATGATGCACAAATGTTTGTCTTTCACCCATAAAGTAATATACACTGATATCAGACCGTCAACACATTAACTTACTTAAAATGATCTTGTAAAGCAACATTGAAGTCAAACGAGTCTCCACGATCAGCAAAGCCCAGCCCAATAAAAGCATGGCGCCCTTCATGACAGTAAAAACACATTAAGATACGTTATATTATGTAGTTAAGCATGAAACAAATGGTGAATCTAGAACTAAAGCTGTATGCTTGGAAAAACACAACACAAATCATTACACAAATTCTGCCATAAATTCTAAAACATGGACACTTACACATGTACACAATCCTACAGTTTAAAAGCAGCCACTGAAGACAAATGTTACAAATCTAGTGTGAAATATGATCAGACTCTCCTCCTGGCCCAAGTTCTGCTGCTGAATAAAGACGGAACATTATGATGTCATGGGGAAGTTGACCTGATGATAACATTTTCCATAACATCAGACATTTGTGTGAAATTCTGTCATAACTGAATTAAGGTTTGAGGGTTTAGGAGAAAGGATTGAGCAGCATCTTAACATTAGAACACAGGACACAAACCAGATTCCACAGCTTTGTGGCCCTTGGATAACTCTGGACCTAAAGGACAAATTCAAGGTGCTTGTGCTTTACTTACGAATTTCTGTGTCATACCTTTTAAACTTCCAATTTTTATAATTTTTTTTCACCACTAACTCCGTCTGATAGCTTTAGCTTTCAAATGAAATTTCCGTCCAGCTTTACTAGTGAAAACACTCGATCTCCAGATGGGGGACACTGAATAAGATGAAGTGTTATTCTGTGTTTTTGTCATATATGTGGTTCTTACAGGACACTAATCCTCTATATATGGTTCTACCAGGGTTAATGTCCTGTAAGAAGAATATATAGAGACCATCATGTGTCTCATAAAGTGAGACACATGATGGTGTCACTGTAAGTCTAAATATCTACAGCTTCAGAATAATACTAATGCAAAATGTTAAGTAAAATAATAATGTAAAATAATATAAAACAGACAGGGAACCCCAATATTCAAATCTATACATTTGGAGATAATTCTTTTACATAACAATTAGGATGCAGGACTTCTTCTCCACCTGAGTATTTTCATAGTGTGGTACAGTTATATTATATTTACATAAACAACGGATTACAATACTTATTTTTTGAGTGTTGAACTGAACTCATTAGTTACTAATAAACACTAACAAATACAAGGAGCCCACATTCTCTCTTTATCGTGTTTCATGTCCTCATTATGGGTCTTACCGTTTCCATCATCGATCCTGACCACAAAATACCTGCTGGAATCTGTGACTCCTTCCACTGCAGACCCTGGATACTGTTCAACAGGAGCCTGGGCAAAAAGCTCTCCTGAAACACACCAAACAAATTCACTGCACATGACACCTCAGGACCTTTTGTGTTACACTAACCCAGTAAAATATCTGGATTAAAAAAAAAAAAAAATTCATGTTACATGTATAGAGAACATTATTAAGAGGCACACATAATGCTCAAACACCACTTAGACATAAGGTCCTATATACTTATTTACCTGTGTTTTTGTCCTCTAACTTAATATATGCCATCTTGCCTTTGGCAGTTATCTTCATCCTACCACTCCATGCAGGTTCATCTAGTTTCCAGTCAGCAGCGCTAGAAAAACAGGAAGCAGACATCTGAATATGAAAGAGGTTTGTAAAATCCACATTGAGCGTCTGACATTAGCTCTCGTTCTTCAGGCAGCCACCGCTTCCACCGTCAAGAGGAAGTAAAATTAAAACTTTCAGAAAAGCGAAAAAAGGATATTCTTTGTTCTGGTAGAAACAGGCAAGCCAGAGCAACTGTGTTCAAGTATTGCTTCTATTGAAAACAGCACCACTATATCCACTTTAGGAAATCTATACAGGCATCTTTTATGAAGATTTACAGTAGAATGCACTAAAAACATTACTAGTTTGACACCTAAAGGTCATTGGGTCCAGAGCAGAAATAAAACCTCTCAGATCTCACCTTTAGCATTTAAATTAAAATTAAAATGAAGCACATTAATCAAAACTAAACAAGGAATTACTTAGAAACTAACGTCTAAAGGTTGGCTCTTCCCTGATCTTTCGACCATGTTTAATGGAAGGAAGCCTCTGAGAAACCACAGAGAGCTCAAGAACGTGGTACATGAAACAAACCCAAGTAATATTTTTCCAACTGTAAAGATGAAATACTTTAAACTTCTTCTAGATTTCGGGTTTTTTTTTTGCACAACAAAGAACTGAAGTCGCTATAATTCATGTATACTGAACCAGAGTTCAAACACACAAAACTCAAAGAGTCGTTTAATTTGTCTAATGTGAAACAACCCTGAAAGCATCCAATTTATTATATAATACATACTAAATAATGCGTCAACTAAATATAACATTTTGTATTTATTCAAAGCCACCTTCTGCTTCCAGGACAGCTACCGCCCTTCATCATGTGTGCACATTGGGCTGTGTCAGCAATCCTGACCCAATTTAATACGAAAAATCGTTTCAGTCATCAAGAAGGAAATAAACTAACATGACTTGACAAAACCCATCCTGAACCTGTTATCTATCTATAAATTTGTATGTATGTAAACCAACTTTTTAGAGGAGATGGACATGTTTGCACGGGAACTCTAAACATGTGTGTCCATTATCGGACAGTCTAATGATTGGTGTTCACCGACAGCCAAGCCGTGGTGTCCGGTTTCTGGAACACTACCTCAGCGCTTTTCTGCGGCTGTTGTTGGCGTGTGTAACATCAGTGGTTATCATATGTTCCACCCATGTTGTTTCGCTGTATCTACCTCGTCAGTAGTTCACCTGTTATCAGGTCGGTCCGCTAAAAGCTGCAGTAACAGAACACCAACAATATTCGGTTGTCCGATAATGGATGTGTCTCTTTGAATTAGCTCGGTGGCCCACTTGTCTCACAGAAAGTTCGGACTTGTCAATTAAACGGTCACACAGGTTAATCTTACCGATATCCACGATTAGAGGCCCGAGGCGGGATCCGGTAAACATGAACTTCGTTCTTTACGCAGAGCATCGACTCATACGTGTTGTCGTCTGCCATTTTGTCAAGTTTCACTAAATATCAAAGCTAACTTCCGACTTTCAGTGAACAAGCTCACCCGCAGTCGAATTAGCAGTGATGCTATGTCCCGCCCTACTGCGCCTCTGATTGGCTGACTGAAATAATTCTGCCTTCATCTCAACCGAACTTGGAAATATTTAGCCAATCACAATAACAAAAGCAATACTTTCTATCCAATCAGAGGCTATGGAGGGCAGGACATGCCCTCACGATAGTAAGGTTGAGAAGCTGCATTCAGATAGCTCCGCGTCTGGTCACAATGGCTACAGGAATACCAAGGCCTGCACAGTTTATGATGTCCCAACACTATGTGTACAGTAACTCAATCCAGATCCGGATTATACTCCAGATGTGGGATTTAATAATACATATTTGGTGGGAGAGGAGTGTGTACTGAGTCTGCACATATGGACAGGCAGGATAGAGACAGAAAGGGGTACAGTTTAACACTAATGGATTTCACATAGTGTATCTGTGAAACCTAAATGATTAAAAATTGATTATAGCAGCAAAAAATGTCACGTAATTACAGTATATAAACAAGTCACGTCTTTGACTTATATAATTGCAGAAAGTGCAAAGGGATGTTGATAGAGAAGTACAGAGAAGGCCAAACGGAGCTGCGTTGTGTTTTTGTAGATCTGGAGAAAGCCCAGAGAGGAACTGTGGTATTGTATGAGGAAGTCTGGAGTGGCAGAGAAGTATGTTAGAGCAGTGCAGGACATGTATGAGGACTGTAAGACAGTGGTGAGGTGTGCTGTAGGTGTGACAGAGGAGTTCAAGGTGGAGGTGGGACTGCATCAGGGATCAGCTCTGAGCCCCTTCTTGTTCGCTATGGTGATGGACAGGCTGACAGAGGAGGTTAGACAGGAATCTCCATGGACTATGATGTTTGCAGATGACATTGTGATCTGCAGTGAGAGCAGGGAACAGGTGGAGGAGAAGCTAGAGAGGTGGTTTGTCCTGGAAAGGAGAGGAATGAAGGTTAGCCGCAGTAAGACAAAGTACATGTGTGTGAATGAGAGGGACCCAAGTGGAAGAGTGAGGTCACAGGGAGAAGAGATCAAGAAGGTGGAGGATTTATTACTTATAGTCAACAGCCCAGAGTAATGGAGAGTGTGGAAAAGAGGTGAAGAAGCGTGTATTAGCAGGATGGAACGGGTGGAGGAAAGTCTCAGGTGTGATGTGTGATAGAAGAATTTCATCTAAAATGAAAGGAAAGGTGTACAAAACTGCGGTGAGACCAGCGATGTTGTTTGGTCTAGAGACAGTGTCACTGAGGAAAAGACAGGAGACAGAGCTGGAGGTAGCAGAGATGAAGATGCTGAGGTTCTCTTTGGGAGTGACCAGGATGGATAGGATCAGGAATGAGTACATCAGGGGGACAGCACATGTTAGAGGTTTTGGAGATAAAGTCAGAGAGGCCAGACTGAGATGGTTTGGACATGTCCAGAGGAGAGATAGTGAATATATTGGTAGCTTGAACCGCCAGGCAGGAGGCCTAGAGGAAGACCAAAGAGGAGGTTTATGGATGTAGTGAAAGAGGACATGAAGGTAGTTGGTGTGAGAGAAGAGGATGCAGAAGACAGGGTTAGATGGAGGCAACTGATTCGCTGAGGCGACTCCTGAAGGGAAAAGCCGAAAGGAAAAGAAGACGATATAATTGCAGAAAAACACTTTCTTCTTTTAGCTTTTCCCTTGAGAGGTTGCCATAGCAAATTGGTTCTAATGATGAGCACATATTCCCAAATTAAAGTAGTAGTTTCCCAAGAATTTTCTATTAATACTTAATGACATGTTAGACAGATCTGAGTAAAATATCTCGTCTGTGTCCAGAGTGCAATGACCGTCAGGATAACTGAAAATGCATCCACAGCGTTATAAACTGAATGCTTTTTGGTGTACTTTTGTTAATGTAGCCTAACCAATAGCCCATCTCACACGTGACAATTCTCTATTAACAGTTAAGGCTCTGGATGCAAAATCTTAAGTACGAGTATTTTTAGTCGGAATTATGACAACTAGGAGTAAAATATAGTAGAATGTTCATCAGTGCTGGTGCATGAATGTCTAGGTCATATTTCTGTAAGAAAATTTAAATGGTGTGACAACTGAATGGTTGGTTTTTTAATTTACATGCATTTATTTTACTATTTAAAATGTAGAAACTGTAAAATTATTTTCCCTTATTTAGAATTTGATATCTCTTCACATGCATTAAACTTGCTGCTCCTCAAAAAACAAAGCACTGCAATTTTGCTTTTTAAAATGTGTTTATTAAAGGGTATTCAAATATTTGTATTTTTCAAGTTTCAAAGTAACACATCAAACTAGACCGGTGGCTGTGAACGATTGAAACAAAGCTTCATGGGTAGACAACAGATTCAGGATGGGCATTTGCTTTCAATTATCAATTCAAGCAGCTTACATTTCCCTTCCACTCAGTTAACCAGATTGTACTTAATCCGTTCAAACACTACTACAGGCAAATCTATTTGATATTCTTTTGAAACAGTATATTTCCTCATTTAAAAAAATATTGAGATGTTAGCACTGTAAAAACAACTTATAATACTGTCATCAAACAACAACAAACTGCATCTTCAACTACCAGACATTATTGAAGATGTATTCCCCTTGTTGCAGGCAGTGAAGTTGGAAAAAAATTGTACAAATTAAGTTTTTCACAATCTTAAGATTGTTGCCTAATAGAATTGTTCAGTTTTCAATGAATAGCAGTTTCCCAATACTTCCAATCATTGCTTTTATAGACACCAGTATTTATTTAAATTTAAAAGCATATTTCCTTTGGAAGAACAGCTTTAACCCACCCTTGTATAGTGTCCATAGAGAGTTGAGTGGACTCCCGTGAAATAGTCCAGAGACAATTGCACCATTATTCACTCAATAACATGTATGCAGCCTGGAATAACTAAGTTTACATTTCCTTCAGCTTCATTTACTGTGAGACAATCAGTAACCACATTTCTTGTTATCTGTCTGCAATTAATGAAACTAATGATTTCTTCTACTTCAGCTGGTGGCAAGCAATGGAGTAAAATCTTTTAGTGCAACAAACACCAAAGCAAGGACAGTCATAAAAACCAGAGTGGAATTTATCTTCATTCTAGTGAGGAATAAAGATTAAGATTGTTTTTTCAAAATTTTTGCAGTTTTCACCATAAATTTTATTGTCTCTTCCAGAATAAAGCAGTTGTCGTGTTTTTTTCCCCAATCATTCTACATACTTTGCACCAATTACTGCGTCAATATGCTGCAAAACTTATCAAGGACTTGTACCAAAGATGCAGAGCAACTGCTTTGACAAAAGTTGTAATTTAGCCACCATAATTAAAAATACAGGCAGACAGACAGACATTTATGCCAAATAACTTTGATTTTTAAATTTATGGTTAGACCCGACTTTGAAATTTGATTAAAACATTTTTTAGGACATCAACTATAAAATGTCCAGTTTCAGTTACTTGGTCTAATACTTAATCGCTAATACATTTTACACCTTCTGGCCTACACACGTCTCAGAAAAAAACAAAAAAAACAAGAAGACAACACAAAGTTTGAAAAGAAGAAGGATAATGAATGAAATAACAGCACAGATAATTAGGTACTGTGTAACAAACAAAAAGACAAACAACCCAGGAAATAAATTCATTATTGCTTGAATGAACTTACACTTTATGTCACTCTATCCATTCCAGCTAAAATCTTTGGCCACAGGCTGTGTGCTAATGGACATGCCTTTCCTTGCCTCCACTCCTAAATCGCAGCCTCTGGACTGTGCTGGTCTGAGGCTTATTTATTCTGATCCAACATCATTAAAATCCTATTTCACGCAAAGTGTTGGATCAACTTTTTTTTCCTTCACCTTCCTCGCAAGCTGCTAAACACAGTAAACTCTTGGGACTGTCAAGCCTTTACTTTCCACAGAAAGTGACAAAACTATGGCCAGCTTCCTTAGTGGACACTCAGCCATGATCCACACTCCACCAGTGGAACGGCCAGCTAGTGCCTTTGCATGTCTCCAAAGGAAATCCCACAGATTGCTGAGCTCTCTCTATTCTCCCCGAGGAGAAAGACTCCTGATGCCTCGGCGCTGGGCTGGCTGATCTCACTTGGAATCATAGGGCACCTCATGGTACATCAAAGTTTTACAATGCGCAGGGATGTGAGGCCAAAGCCTGGTCACAGTGTGGAGAAAAGGGGGGTTTGTTTCTTTGGCTGATCTCTGCCGACCCCTTGTAATATTCCACAAGAGGAAAAAACAGGGTGCAAGGCAGAGACCATACCAGTAAGCAGAGCAAAGAGAGGGTGGAGAAGTTCTTTTCAGTCCAGGGTAACAATGTCCATCAAATATTTGCATCACCCAACCACTCTACTCTCCAGAACACACACACACACACACACACACCCTGTGACTGTCACCCTTAATGCCCCGACAGGGAAACAGATGATTCCTTGCAGCAGATAGCGCCTGTTTATCTGTTGTGTCGAAAGCCTGTGGTGCCATCTGGGCCTGTGGGCTGGCGGATCACGTGATTGTTGGGACGAGTTACTTCTGATGGTTGCTGCATACTGGTACGAGGTGGCCTAATGATATAAGGAGAAATGCCAACACTTTAAACAACATTGTTGTCCATTTAAAGTACTTCATAATTAAAATCACAACTGTGCTAATCATTGTTGTTCTTCTTTGACATGTCTTACCTGTCCTGGCTTGGACTTTCCTGAGGCACGTCATCGGAAGACGCACTACCCAAAATCCTTCGTCGGGCTTCAGCGTATTCTGCCTCCCGTTGGGCTAAAGACTTCATCTGCTGAGAGGGACGAGACGAGGATGCAGCGTTTCCCGCGGTACCATTGTTTGAAGGACGTTTCAAAATTCTAATTTGAGGCGGAGGTGCTGCAGGCAGAGAGTCATCCTGGATTACAATAGCCGTTCTAACAGGTGAGCTTCCCGTACCAAAGTTGGATTTCCTGTACAGGTACAAACATGTACGAGGCATGAAATCACTGGAGAAAATTGCATTCTTGCAAAGTATAGAACATTTTTAATAACTTTTCTTTTTGCTTACTTTGACTCCTGGTTTATTTTCAGCTTAGCTTCAAGCCTTCTCTCGATTTCCTGAGGAGAAATAAATTTTTTTAGTACATTTGATCAACAATTCTCTGAATGCAGTTAAGCTATGGATTTGCCCTGTTAACAAAAGGAAGCAAATTAAATTTGCAATTTACTGCATGCTGTTGACATTTTCAGAGCAAAGCAACGAGTGATTCTTAGGCATTAAGTCAGTGCAATGTTGACATGGTGAACTTAATACATATCACTGTAACACTAGGGTTGGGCAATACATCTGGTTTCAGCAACAACACCACAATGCATGCATCCGTGGAGGGTTACGTTAGACCCATGAAGTCAAACTCGTCAAGCAACATTTTCTTTTTCTGTTGTCACAAAACTTCAGTGGTTCTGATTCTTCCGTGACAAATCTACAAGAGAAGTACATCTAATAATTTGCATTATAACGTTATTCATTTTAAATAACATTCTTTAAAAAAATGTTGTTTTCTATTACAAATACTCAGACATTACTGTCAGATATCTTTATTAATGATGTACTAGAATTATTGCTTCCAAATACAGCTGTGAAAGGGATTAATTTCAAGTTATTGAAGCTTAGTTTTATTAAACTTCCAAGTGTTTTTAGTCTGTAACAATACAAATAAAATTATACCTGCAACTAAACAATAGAGTCTGTGACAGTCCCAGCACACTGGTACCAATATTTACAGGGACAGGCATGATTCATCTCAAGTGCAGGTAGTTCCGCAATGGGCGGGTCTCAAAAACATGGAAATGATTCCAAAAATAAGTCGCATTTATACAATTTAAGTCTTTAATCTGACTCTTTGCTTCCAGGATCGTTAAATCTTGAACAAACATAATGTCATGGAGCCAGAGCTCATCCCGGCGCTCCGTGGGACACACGGGCCTGGTCCACTCGGACACGGAGCCTGACTGTTAGGTGAGAAAACAAGCCAGCAGATGTCCGTGGGGTCCAGCCTGAGGTGGACCACCTGCGTGTCCGACCGTCTGGGTGGAATGTTCTAGTGAATACCGCTGGAACGTGAATGTTTCTCACCCCGCTGTCCGCCGCCTCTTCCCAACTCTCTGCGATCTCTTCATCCTCCATGTTGGACGCAGATGCTAGCTGCTCCCTTCTGCGGTTCAACCGACCCACGTTAACGGTCTCCCATCCACGCGGGGGGGCATTCGGCTGTGGGCAGAGCTCCCACGCAACCCCGATGAGCTAAATGTCACTGCTGACGCGACCGAATACGAGCTGAATTCACCGACTAGCCACCCTCCCTTTAGCCGCGTGCTGTAGCCTGCTAGCTTAGCGTCACGCCGCGGACACCCCCCCACGACTGCTCCTTTAAGTCTGGCGTCACATCCACCCTGACGAACCCACCCGGCCTGCGGCGTCGACGCGACGCACGGGAGGAGAAAAACACGGGCTGCACGCAACGGTTCAGCGTTACGTGAAGGATATCGTGGAGAGAATAAAGCGCGACCGTTTGAACAGGAAGTGACACGTTTGACGGATTAGCTTTAGCTAGCATCAACTGCTAGCATCAAAGTTCCACAACTAGAACGGTTACAGATGGGAAAGCTAACTCTGCTAAAGCTAGCTTGACTGATAAACACACTAGAATAAAAAAGGTCCTTGTAAATAACAGGTCATTAAAGAACACCATAAGGTTTTCCACACACATACATGTAGGCTCAACACACTCACACAGACACTGATGTAGTGGCAGACAGCCCCCACATGGCGGCGCCATTGGTTCCTGTATTTAGGGGGTTCGGTGCCCTGCTCAAGCCCCCCCGGTAAGGCCCAGGAGGTGAACCGACACCCCTCCAATCACTAGAATGTGTGACACAAAATACAATTAAGAGTCAATTGAAAGATGTGTTTTCATTCTGATTTTAAAGTCAGATATAATGATGATGTTTTAAATTAAAGTCAGAGTTTCAGAATAGGATGAATGTTTTAGTCGGGGTGACAAGGACGTAGCATTAAATCCATCTTATGCTTTTTTTTGTCGCCAATCAATGTCTCCAGAATCTCATCAAAGATTTATGAAATTGAATACAATTTAATTATTTTCAGTGTAAAAATGCATGTTGTGAATGGCAGACATGGTTACAGCATAGTTGCTTATTGAATAGGGATTGACTGCTTCTGATTTGCTTCTTAACTTCTTAAAAGTTCCATTCAACAACTGATGAACTTGATTTTTTAAAAAGAATGTTGAAGATTATTATGAAGGGGAGGATAATGATAATGATCATTATATTATTATTGTTGTACTTTTTACCATTATTCTTGCTGTTGTTATTGTTATCCAGATTAAAAAGTCAGAATCATGGCTTCTCAACTGAGAAAACTAAAATAGTTTTCTTTAGGTGTTCTTAATATTCCAAGTATTATGTTGAAATCTGGGGTTGCAAAAAAAGACTTATGACTTTTAAGTCAAAATTTAAGATTAAAAAAAAAAAAAGTAGCTTCAATCCTCTTCCATATTACATAAATTGATCAATGAAAAGTAAAAGCTCAGTTATCTGCAAAAACATGCCGACAGATAAAGTAACAACAGATCGAAATGTATTTTGTTATTGAGGCGTTGAACATCAGTGACTCTTTCTAAAACAAGCATTACCACATAGAATATCAGTTTCAAAACTTTTAGATTCACATTTTCTTTTACGTTTTAACAAATCCTCCTCAGTTCACGGCATGAGGTTATTGTTTTGTCTGTCCAGACTTTCCACTCTTAATGCCGTGCCGCCGGTCTCAGCGGTGACCTCCGATACTTGAGGGCGTAGCTCCGGCGGACCCACCCCGGTCTGGAGCCGCTGGTGCGTCGCTGTGCTGCGGAGGTCGCTGTTCAAAGAGCGGAAGATGGCGACTGTTTGGAAGCTGCAGAGGAACCTCCGGAGCTGATGCCGGGGGAAGCAGTGGAAAGATACACACTCAGAGCTCTCAAAATACTACGTCCAAAGCAACGGTACGCACAATTAACCAGTTAAAGTCACATTTTTCTGGGTCAAACCTCAAAGAAGTGTCTAATAAGAAGCGCTAGCACCGAACAAGCTAACGTTAGCAAAGATTATCAGCTGTGTCTGAGGCTGGAGATGTCAGCTAGCCTGTTAGCTAATGGGTGTAGCATTAGCATGGATTGTTGTCCTGGATTGATGTCGTGTCATTTAGATGTTTAAGTGTAGCGTCCCAATGCTTTGCCAACCAGGGCAACTTCAACATTTATAGTCGATGGTATAAATTGCGCCATTAGCTGAAGTGTAGTTTATGGTTGTCAACGGTAGCATGGATGCTCGTGGTCAGTTAGCCATCGTTAGCCATTAGCGCGCTAATATTGTCACTGTGGGGATGAAACGTCAAATTCATTGACATGTGGGTTTTAAACGCTGGGCAGTTGCTGAAGTTACAGTGTTTAGCAAAAATTGTTCCTAATTAAGCTGCATTCGCCTGACACTGGCCCCAAATAGCTGGTTTTATATAGGAATTAGCATTAGCAATCCAGCAGTGCATTATATGTGATGGCTAACGACTCCAGGTGAAATGGAGCTAGCGATGTGTGGACGGACCATCTGTTCAGTCCCAAAGGGGCACCACCCGTCTCAGGGAATGGATGTTGACATATAATTTTGCTGATCACCAATGTTAAAAGCTGCAAATTGTTTAGGCTACACCGTTAGGCAGTATCGATAGGGTCCCCCTTCCTCAAATGAATTCTCCTTCCTCATTAGGGCCGAAAATGTCTCGTCCTCTAGCTAAAATGAATGTGATCACTGATAGTCTGCCTAGCTGGAGCTGATGTTAAACATGGTTCTGAACCTATAAACATGAATTCATATATCACTAGCATGATTCCCCATGTCTTAACAGATAATAATGTCCCGTTCCCCTGACAATGAGGACGGGTGCTTTGTTGCCATGGATACTGAAGACGATGGTGCAGAGCCTGCTGGGATAACGGAGGAAATGGAGGCAAAGATGGGGTCCTGCCGACAAGGAGGGATTGTAGATTGTGGTCGAAAAGCAGGAGGGAGAACAATGGTGGAGTTGCCAGAGGAAGTCCTTGAATATATTCTCTCATTTCTGTCACCTTACCAAGAACACAAGACTGCTGCACTTGTGTGTAAGCAGTGGTATCGCCTCATTAAAGGTATTCCATTAATATGCACGCAGTCTTGAGTGAGTGGATGTTACAGTATGAGCGGACCATGGACAGTGAAAGTTCGAAAATTAATATAAATGGATTTATTGTTCCCTTACAGTAATTTTTATTTTTGTAATCTCAGTTTGCACTGACATTTTATCTGACCTAGGTGTCGCTTATCAGTGCTACCACGGTTTCTTGAGAGCTGTCCAGGAGGGAAATATCCAGTGGGAAAGTCGCACATATCCATATCCAGGAACCCCTATAACTCAACGATTCTCACACAGTCAGTATACGCTGCATGACAATAATTCATGTCAAAGTGCACACCACCTATAGAGTTTTAAATTCAGCTTCTTATTTACAGAAGACAAACATTGTTCCAAGTTGTGCTTTTTATTTCTGGAATGCTGTATTGTCTGAGCAAGGTGCCTTGACTGGCATGTTCAATCTCCATTTGCAGTACACTTTTTATTAGTGTCTATGAATATGGTTGTGAATTCACACCTGAATTCAGGTCCGTTTACAGATTCATCTGGGAACAGGTTGAGTAGCCAGCACAGTATTTGATTTGATGTTGTAGAAGTAAAACCAATAATCTTATTGAATACATATAACAAAATTTTACCACTTCTTTACTTCATACTGACATGCTTCCGTCCCTTTCTAAAAGGCCAAATACTTGTCTGTCAGGTAGTGTGTGCTCACTTTTCCTAATTGTGGTCAAATGAGCCAATATTGACATTAAAATTATAAAACAATCTCTCGCTCAAACTCTGATTTTATGTATAAAGTCACTGAGGTGTAATCCATACATGATTTCATTGGAAAGGTAAAAAAAAAAAACCTCAAGTAAATCAGAGCTTGAGCTTACTGTTTGGTGCATTTTTCTTTTTGCAGGTGCATGTTATTATGATTCGAATCAGTCCATGTATGTGTTTGGGGGTTGCACTCAGAGCAGCTGTAATGCTGCCTTCAATGATCTTTGGAGACTTGACCTCAACAGCAAGGAGTGGATCCGCCCTTTAGCTTCAGGTATGAGTCAGTAACGTAGTAAAGATCGACAGATATCAGAGCTCTTGATAAGATGTGCACCTCGGGTAAAAAAGTAACTAAGTTGTCCCTATAACACAGTGGATGATTAAACTGCATTTGTGAACATTGTGTTGAAATGCTTAGCAGCAGAATGCTGCGTTTATGGTGATGGTGATAAAAATATTAATTCATTTTTCAAGTGCACTTATGTTAGTACCGTCACCTTCAGGGTAAAGAAAGTGATTTCTTCAACAATGTTAACTTGAGGGATTAAATAAAAATGAACATCTACTTTTCTACTTAATTTTTTCATTGTTTTTAATGGATACATACAACATTGTGCCGGTATAGCAAAAGTTTGAGTTACATGTTTTGGCTTTTGTTTCTCAGGCTCTTATCCATCTCCTAAAGCTGGAGCGACTCTAGTGATGCACAAAGATCTGTTGGTTCTGTTTGGGGGGTGGACTCGCCCCAGCCCTTACCCACTGCACCAACCAGAACGGTTTTTTGATGAAATCCACACATACTCTCCTTCAAAGAATTGGTGAGAGGCGCATCTGGGTTAGCATATACAGCATGTTTTAATAATTGGTAATTTTTGTCCGTTTGTGTGTCTGTGTTTTCTCAGGTGGAACTGTATAGTTACAACACATGGACCTCCACCTATGGCTGGCCACTCTTCTTCTGTAATCGGAAACACCATGGTGGTGTTTGGAGGATCATTAGGAGCACGTCAAATGTATGAATACATGATCTTTTTTTAAATTATACAGTCTGAGACAGAAATGTTTGTTATATTGAAAAAATGACTACATGTTTCACATATTTAATGATATAAAAAAAATATGACTTCTCAGATGTCAGATGTTTTATATGATGCACTAAGGTTGCATCATCTGCAATCCAATAAACATGATTATAGTTACACAAAAAACAGGCCAAACAATAATAAAGATTTCTCAAAAGTAAGAATCCTTACCCAGGTTAGCCTCTACCAGACTCCACCATTGACATCAAACTAATGATATTTAAATTTGAAACGTGTCGACTTTAGATCTCAAGCTGTTGGCTTGTTGTAATATTGAATAAAGGTTCAATTCACCTGTCTTGTCTTTGGACGGTTCTGATTAGGAGTAATGAAGTCTGGGTTCTGGATCTGGAGCAGTGGTCCTGGTCCAAACCTCCCATATCTGGCCCCTCACCCCACCCACGAGGAGGTCAATCACAAGTAAGCAGGCTTCAAAATTCAGGCTAGGAAAAATTGTGTAGGTTGGTTTTGGGTTTTTCTAAAGTTTCTGACATCTTCACCCATTTGCAATACAAGTAATTGGATGTAGCAGTAACTCTCACATGTAAAATTATATGAATTTATTCAATGCTTTTCTCTTAGATTGTAATTGATGATCAGACGTTGCTCATCTTGGGAGGCTGTGGCGGTCCTAATGCAGTAAGTCGATTTTAACCAAAAATGTTTGGCTTCATTTAATTTCAGAATAATATCTGTCTCTTCATAAAAATTCAATGGGATTAATAGAGATGACAGGTTTGACTTATCTTTGTGTCTTTTGTGTGAAAGCTCCTTAAAGATGCCTGGCTCCTCCACATGGATGCACCACCATGGAGATGGCAGCAGTTGCAGGTCGAAAACGAAGACCACGGGGCCCCTGAGTTGTGGTGTCACCCGGCGTGTAGAGTAAGTTTCTGGATTAGGTTTATCTGTGCATTTGACAGGTTTTAAGGTTGTCTTTCTTTTTTGTCATCTTGTTTGTTTACCTCTAGGTGGGCCAGTGTGTGGTGGTCTTCTCACAAGCGCCGTCTGGCCGTGCACCCCTTAGCCCAAGTCTTAACTCTCGGCCCTCCCCTATAAGTGCCACCCCAGCCCCTCTAGGCCCAGAACCACCTTCCCTCCGGTCTCAGTCTCCGGTTCGTAGCGGAGCTGCTGGTGTTGTCCTGGGTGCTGTTGAAGAGGCTCCGTGTGTGAACGGCCGATGGGGAACGCTGAGACCTCGGCCTTCAGCAAGAGGAAATAACCGAGACGGGAGCCCGTCTTCGTCTCAACAACCGTCTCCGTCTCAAGGCCCAGACAGTCCTCTTGCTACCCTCCCCCCGTTGTTAAATGGATCGTCCCCCTCACCACGGACAAGCCCAGCCCAGGCTGCTTCTCCTCCCTCTCGTCCTCACCTGCCTGCCTCAACAGACTATGACTGGGAGTCTTCCTCATCTACCACCCACCATCCTGAGGTGCCCAGCACTAATGGCCTCCATACCCCCCCCACAGGCTCTCCGCGCACTCCCCCAGGAGCCGTGTCTCCTGCTGCCTTAAGACGAGGTCTAGAAGCAGTAAAAGACAAATCTTCCTCATCTTTACCATCTTCATCGTCAACGTCTTTGTCTTCCCTTCAGACACAGGGACCTTCATCTGGAGGAGGAAGTGGAGGTGGAGGAGTTGGTCCTCCTGGAACTCCTCCATCGTCCTCCAGCCCTCCACAGGCTGCTGGGGCTGATGGACATGCTATCCCGCCTATTGCACGGCGTCTCGGCCATCACCCTCCCCAGAGCCTGAACGTGGGGAAGCCGCTGTATCAGTCTCTCAACTGTAAGCCCATGCAGATGTACGTGCTGGATGTGTCCCGAGCCAAGTCTGCTGCGTTGGTATCCTGGAGAGTTTATGGAAACGGGACCCCGTCTGCAGTCACTGGGCCTCCTGAGACCAGCCTTCACACAGTGGTACAGGGAAGGGGGGAGCTCATTATTTTTGGGGGTCTGATGGACAAAAAACAGAATGTAAAGTACTACCCTAAAACCAACGCCTTGTACTTTGTACGTGCTAAAAGGTAATGCAGCTGCAGGTGGGATTGGAGAAGACAGACGCTTAACCCTGTTGTCACACAAGGGAATTAACACAAAAGGCCTTTTTCCTAAAGACAGGATTATGGGTAAATAACATGATCATTGTTAGGTGTTCCACAAAAAAATTCACTATTTTCCCTTCTGCCTACTGCAAGCATTCAATATAAAACACTTTAACTACACTTTGATTTTAAAAAAAGGTTTTTTATGGGAATTTTGTGTGAGTTGGTATGCGTGAGGTCTGTTTGTGTTGAAGACTGCAGTGATTACAGAGAACAGGATGTTTTAATGTTCTCCCATGGGACATCAAACTATTACATTTCAACCCCCCCCCCCATTCAGCTCTGGAAGAACAGACGATTAACAGAAATGGTCAACAACTACCTTCCTTTTTGTATCACTCTTAAACCCTGCAATGTTTACATTTAAAATGGTGTATGTGTGTGAGTGCATGTGTGGTGTGTGAAGGGTGGTGAATCTATTGATTAATGTGTGTCAGACCATGATGGGTAACATTTGTGTGGCACTGTACTTTAAACATAGTTTAACAATAAAGTCCATGTCTGCTCTGTAAAGCTCCTGCTGTGTTTGTGTGCGTGCTTTCTGTCTGACGTCACTGAGTGACAAAAACTCACCAGTGTGAGTGTTTATCAAACTATCTCAACTGTGTGTCCTTACCAAGCTCTGTGAAACATGAGCACTAACTTTAGGTTAGTAGTTCCAGCTGCTGAAGTTCATTCCGAAGCGTAGAAAACTATTGGACCCAAAACCTTTATTAGAACCTTTTTTATTGCCAATGATTACACTACTATTTTCTTGTTTTGTTTTTTTTCAGGGGGAGTTTATCTCTACTCCTTGGCAGTGGCAGTGATGTTTTATCCAGACAGCTCAGGATTACTAAATCTAGTTAGATTTTAACCCTAGAGAACCCACACCCATTTATCCTTACAGGAAAATTATGTGGGTTATACCACAGACAGAGTGGACCATATTGTTCTATGGTCCACACTTATTGTTCTGAAGTTTTTTTCAGAACAATAAGTTTTATTGTTACACGTTGTATTATTTTATTACTATACTGGGGGAATCCCTTTCTGTCACAGACACATGACTGTCACATGGTCATGATACCAGGATGTTAAGTATACGTCGCTTAGGGACTTTACGAGTTAAAATCAGACATAAAACTCATGACGAAGAGACAGGGACATTCAAAGCGTGTGTGACACCAATGTCACCGTGGATCCTCTAGGGTTAAATACATCTCCATCTATTTATTGAAATCAACACAATTAACACAGACATGAAAATGTTAACATATGATTACATGTCCAGGCTTTAGCAAACACAAGGTAGCTCTGGGATAGCCTTTATTCAGATTTAAGGTCCAGAGGTTGGGTGATACAACCCTAAGATGACAGAATGGATATTTTCATACATGCTAACTCAGTTTAATCTAGAATGGATGTTGTACTGGCATGGTCTGTCTAATTTTAATATACAACCCTTGAATAAAATAATTGAATATGTGCCAGTTACTTGGCATATCTCTATCAGGTGGAGGTCATCAAAACTCAAATCTAATGAAAATAAAAAGACACGTTTTTTTTGGTTTGCACAATTTGAGTCTAGGTTGTTTCTGTCTGGTTCATTTTCCACAATGAAAATTGAACTTTCTCTCACTTATACTCACTCATTTCTTTTACTCAATCAGTCCAAATTTTCACTACATTGAAAGTAACAGAATCACTTTATTCACCTTGACTACACATGATCCATATCCATGTGTAAACATGAATAACAACAAAATGTCCTTGGCATGTCAGGACACTATCAATATCAATCATATATGGATGAGAATGAGATCATCTATTTCTCACATTGTCTAACGTTTTAACAGAAGTCTGGTGATGAAGCGTGAGGTTTAAAATCTCTGGGTAAGAAGGCAAATAAAAGGTTTGGTTGAATATTTTCTTATTTATTAAATTTGCAACCTCATGTCTCTTAGTTGTTCTTGCTGCAATCCTCCATGAATTATTTTTGTTCCAAATTGCTCATAAAGCAACAATGTGATTGTGTTCAGTGGGAGAAAACTCATAGGAGGCCTGATGTCACGTCAGAAGGAATCTGATGCACATCTGGTTTCAGTTAACATGAAAATAAGAACAGAAAAATCACATTCCTTATGATTTATGGCATGGTCCTGATAAAACAAACCCCCAAACAAACAAAAATACACACCCAAGTCTCATAATGGGCAAGCAAGTCAGATTTATTTCACCATTGCCTGTCTTGGTAATATTTTATATACAAGTTGTAGGACAGCGGCCTCTAGTGGCTCTGTTGGTTACAGCACACACAGAAAAGTGAGTCTACAAATGAATGTAATTACATCAGGAACAGGAGAAGTGTCGGAGTTTTAACAGATTCAGTTACTCAGCTTTAGGTCAGAAAGACACACACACACACACACACACACACACACACACACACACACACACACACACACACACACACACACACACACACACACACACACACAAACACACACACTAACCTAGTTTCAGACGTCTATCTGAGTCTGGTTCCGTTCTCTTCTTCTTTCACCACCTCTTTGACCAACAATGACCTTTAACCCAGAGATCTCCTATAGGACTGGCGCACGAGCATGACGGAGCAGAGCCATTTGATTGGTGCAAACTCAGGGATCTGGGGGGGATGTGGCAGGCAAGACTGGAACGCCATTGGCTGTGACTTCAGTGGGCGGAGACTTTAACAATGAATGTGCTGAGGGCACATGTTTACAATGATGGGGGAGGAAGAATGGAGCTGCACAATAACAGTTAAGACTGTGAGTTTTTGAATGAAGCAACCAAATGTTTCAGATTTTTTGTGTGTATTTCAAGTCTGCGCCTGTGTGTCATTGTGTGTTGGTTAACTGGAGTGGCGGAGTGGTGTTTTGTGAATGTCAGCTCATCTGAAATGTCCAGACCTTTTCTCACTTATGTTTGTGCATGTTCAGGTGCCTTGTTATTGAATACCACACTACCGATTTAGACACTGGGGAATATTTGTGATAGGTTTTTATTAGTTGTCTGTCATATGAGTAGTTGAAGGATTCCAGTTTAACAGGACTTTTAAATGCATTTGCATTCACTGTATTCATGTAGGCCTTGACAAAAAAAGCCCGACCCTCACATGTTAACTCTTTTGCAGGTGGTACTGTCTTTCCCCAGCCTGACGCTGAATGAAGTTGGTGAAATCAGCCCTGAATGCCCTTAAAGGAACAGATTAACCTGCTGTATCACAGAATAAACTTGAAAACCAGATAAGAAATGAGCTATCAGCGTGGTAGCATTTTTTTTCCTGACTTGTTCTACACCAAGTGTATAATCTTTTCTTTCCTTCGAAAACTGAGACAAGGGGGACAAACCATCACAGGAGCTCAGCAGTGAAGTTCACTTCTCAGGAATGACCAGCGTTCGGCTGCTGAAAACCTCACCAGAGGAGTCGATGTTTGTCCAATCTGCCCACAGCATGGCGTCCACTGTGTCCCCTGTACCCCAGCCTGTCCTCAGCCCCCCAGTGTCCCCAGCTGGCGTCTGGCCCCCTCTGGATTTTGCTCTTGGTGCTCTGGCCTGCTGTGCAGCGTGTATTTTTACCAATCCTCTTGAGGTCGTAAAGACCCGTTTGCAGCTTCAAGGTGAGCTGCTTGCACGAGGCTCCTACCAGAGACACTACCGTGGGGTCCTGCAGGCCCTCTGGGTGGTGGGCCGCACAGACGGGCTCCGGGGTCTGCAGAAGGGGCTCTCCGTGGGGCTGATCTACCAGGGTGTGATGAACGGCGTGAGGCTGGGGTCCTACTCCTACTGCGAAGCTTTTGGTGTTACCTCATTCCATGGGGGGAGCCTCCTGTCAGGAGCGGGTGCTGGGGCATTAGGGGCATTTATTGCTTCTCCTGCTTACCTGGTGAGTAAAAATTGTGCTTGTGACCCTTTGAATAAGCTGTGTCCTTTCATACATGTTTGAGCTCAGAGCAGTAAATGTAAAATTATAAATTTACATTCTCCAAATGATTCATTTGGAACCTTAAAAAGTTAAAACAATATTTATAGGGAAAGAGCAAATATTGGAGAGATAAATTTCTTTTGTTTTTTATATACTTTAATTGGTGACTTCATACATTTATTTTGTTAATTATTTTGTGTGGGGTTTTAATGGAAACTGTTTGTCTGTGAGGTAATATTGATCTCAAGCAACTGAGTGAATCGGTCATTTCAAAATTGATCTTAATAGACAACAGTACTTATCCTAGATTACAGTCACAAACTAGGAATCATGCCCTTTTTTTTCTCTCCGGTTAACATTTAAGTTATGTCCCCATTAAATTGCAATCATGTCATTTTCTTTGCATGTTGTATCAGAGAAACCCAAATCCCCAAGTTTAACTGAGTCGGTTCAATTCAGTCACTATAATACATGTAAAACTAAACCAGTTAATTACCAGACAGACATCTGACTTGTGTGGAAAGATGATATGTGTAATTGTCTTCCGAAGCAGTTATCAAATGTATTATTCAGAATGTTCCAGCCTGTCATATCAGTTGTGTAAGGCCAACACACACCTGTGAGCAGAAGTTAGACCAAAGTTTCAACATCTTGTTCTATTTTATCTATGTAATATATGTACAACAGTCACAATGAAACAGCTGCAACGAGGTTCTCAATCCATACAATCTTCTCAACAATGATCAAATAATATGCATGAAATAGAAATCATACAACAGACATAAAACAGTGCAGAAATTAGTGCTAGATAAGATATTCCTTTATTAGTTCTGCAGTAGGAAATTTCCAGGGTTAAAATACACAAACAGGCAATGCTCTGGTCTGAAGAGACTCCAGCTAACTTTTGTTACTTAACACTGTGTGGAAAATCATTTCTGTCTCAGATGTCCTCAGTCTATTTCTGTGTTCAACACTTGAGCTTGTCAAGAAAACTAACATTACATGCTGGTAGAGTTTGTACAGCGGAGTCAGGTTAGACATCTTCTATTTGATTCCATCTGGTTTCACACAAAAATAAGAGGTGTGAATGTGTATTTTCTCTTGATCTGTCCACATCCGTCCTCTTTATAAGAGATAAAGATTTTATGTGCATCCATAAAACCAGGCAATAATAAAACCTTCTAAATATTTTTTTAAGCACAGTGGACACTCACAGCAGTCTCAAACGTCTCCTGATTTCCTGCACAGGTTATGAATGTCCTCTACATGTCCCTTTCCCTGGGACAGGCGTTGTGTTGTTGCTCTGCCTTTGCTGTCAATCAATATATTTTAAACCATTGAAACTTTTACAACATCATGGAAAGATAATATCATATTACTTATTATATGATATGATGATGTTATGATTACATGTAGGTCAGCTAGTCTGCCCTGCACTTTGCCTCTGCTTCCAAAAATATTCTGCCTCTCCTGAAGCCTGGGGTGAATGAAGGAAGGACATGTGAAGGTTGTTTTTATTGACATTTATATTGAGAATAGCAGCTTTGTCGCTGTTTTTATGGAGACTTGATTGTTAGGGTTTTGTATAAATGAATCCCTGAGTGTATTAGGACTGGTATCCCTCTGTTACCTGTAGTAGATAGAATTCATCCTGGTGTCATGCAAACGCCAACTTAGCAACAAATTTAGTCGTGTCTGTTCTTAGATTAATTCTTTGGTTGAGCGTCTGCTACAGTCTGATTGTGCATTAAAATACATGTGTTGTATTTTCTAAATAGGTGAAGACCCATCTGCAGGCTCAAACAGTGGCAACCATAGCAGTGGGCCACCAGCATAACCATCTGGTAAGTCTAAAGAGATTCATGAAAAGTTGTTCATTGAGAAAGTAAAGGACGTATGTATATAACTCACAACATTCATACATGTGTGAGTTGCCCATGCTTTGGAGACTAACTTACCTCTATACCATCACAAAAGCTAACAGTCTGGATGGTGTAATTCCTCTTTCATACGGAGGACACAGCATTTGTGATTTCATGATCCATGACTCTTCGTAGCATAAATGCAAAACTTGCTCTAATCTAGACTCACAAGAAGAATGGAGAAGATAAACTGATGCATCTGTTGTACAAAGTTGTGAGAAATGTCTGTGATGTGTCATCTTCAGATGACTCTATGGAAGTTTGAACAGTGCCATGTTATGTAAGAACGATGTCATACCAGGTAGTTGTGTTCAGTCATCTATGTAATAATTAATAAAAGAACAAACATTTACAACATACCAATGTGTTTTCTGCCATCAGGGAGTGTTGGATGCTTTTCTTACTATCTACAGGAGAGAGGGTCTGACTGGCCTTTGGAGGGGAGTGAATGGGGCCGTGCCTCGAGTCATGGTGGGATCAGCTGTTCAGCTGGCGACCTTTGCCTCAGCCAAGGACTGGGTTACTCATTTCCGGGTATGTGTGACAAATGACTGCTATTTTCATTGCAGATATAACTAAAGAGGTGCCACCACTCCATTATTTGACAATCATGTGTTTGTTTATTTTTTGATTTTTTCAATTTATTTATTTTTCAGACATGTCATTAGAACAGACTTCACTACTTTCATCTCATTTGCAACATCAACAACATCTGAAAAAATGGGCTGATGCGCATAAGCCATTTGGCTTGTGTAGTTTCCATTCCCAGAATCAACAAAACACAATACAATACATTAAATTTTGACAGGTATTGTTGTTGTTGGCACATTGTTGTTTCAACCCGTCCATTCAGTCCCAATAGATTTGTGTGTCTTCATATGTCTACATCAGTTCCTTTATTGAACGTAAGTTGTTTAGTGACCTTTAGTAGCTCCAGTGTGACCCAGAGTGTGGTCAGTGAGTTTTATCGATGTTATGGTGGTCAAAACAAGAAGTTGATTTTGCTGGTGTTCTTACAGTTTTCACAATAATGTTGAGATCATATTATCCACTAACCTTATCAAGAGTTAACCAACATCAGTGGTAATAGTATTCCATCCAGTATGTCCTTGATTAATTGCATATCAAATCCATTGGCATCAGTAGATAATTATGCAACACGTTTGTTGACCAGGTATCTTAACTCTGTGTCCTTCACTGGTGTGAGGAACATAACGCTGGGATTCCTAACTCTGTTGTTATCAAAGTGATCCCAGTCTAAGGGTCAGAACAACACAGACACACGCAAAGATTTCATTTAATTTCTTTGCAGCTTCTTCCATGTCATCTACCTTCTTATTTTTTAACATTAAAGTACACATGCTTGTATTTAATTTTTGATAACAAATTTACCACACATTCAACAAAGTCTTATATTTTTGAATCCGGTTCTCTATAAACACAGCTGACAGCAATATTCTTGCTTTTTGTCACAGACACAGTTATACATTCCATTATACTGTCAACAGATATTGACATGCTCTTTAAAGTTTCAAATTCAATGTTGTTCTTAATAAACAGGGAGACTTCCCCTCCACCTTTTATTCTTTCTATTCACACAGACCATCTTATATCCGTCCAAGCAGAAATCCTTGGCTTTCAAAATTGGTGTAGTGCCTCCTACTGTTCAAGTGAATTAGAGAAAGCTTACCATCCAATTTAAATCTTTTGTTGTATTGATCCCTAGTGTGGTAACAACTCTTTCTTTCTTACCTTGCAGTGGTTCAGTCCAAACAGTTGGTTGACAGCTTTGATAGCTGCCATGATCAGTGGGGTGGCGGTGGCCGTCACCATGACGCCGTTTGATGTCATCAGCACACGCCTGTACAACCAGCCAGTGGACAAATCTCATAGGGTGAGCTGAAGGGATTCTTTTCTCTTCAAATTTAGTTTAGTTTTGTACTCAATAACGATGTAAAAGACTATTGTAAGATCAAAACTTCTGAAAAACACAACAAAGACAAAATGTGGAAATGTTGTTTGTGTCTGCCTGTCAGGGGTGTCTGTACCAGGGATTTTCAGATTGTATGCTGAAGGTGTGCCGAGCTGAGGGCCTTCTGGGGTTGTATAAAGGCATGGGCCCCGTCTTCCTGCGTCTGGCACCACACACAGTGCTCAGCATGCTGTTCTGGGATCTAATGAGGCAACACGCAATGAAGGACAACCAAGACCAAGAACTCACTAAGACATCCTGCCATGATCGACTAGACTGAGTTTAAAGCTAATGGTCTTCACGTCCCATTTCTAGCTGAGGGTTACATGGGAACATTGTGATCACTGTCCTGTTTGTACAGTAAATATGAAGCTGCAGTCAGCTTAACTTATCAAATCACGACTAAACAAATAGCTTGACTCCTTCTAACTTTACCTAATTCCCCCAACCAGCACCTCTCAAACACAGCAATAAATATGATATTCCTTCTCAGTTATACCTATGCCAAAATGAAACTGATAAAATGTTAATTACACTTTTTTTTAATCATAAGGTTAAATTCTTAGAGTTTCCACTGGTTGCCTGGCCACTGATTAAACATCACATTACATATTCATGATTGAGTTTTAGAGGTACTGGGGGTTGCTATCAAAATTTGTTTAATTTCATTTCAGAGCTCGGGAGAAAGTGAATAAATACATTTCTAATATATAGAAGTATTCTTTGAAGTGAGACAAGTAGTCACTACTTAATGAAGCCAGATGCATTGCAGAGACTCAAAGGCTCCAGTAACAATATTTCTCTGATATATTTGAAGTTCCTGAAATATCAGGTGTTCCTTAATACCTCAAACAGCGGATTTACTGCACAATTAAGTAACATTATTGCACATGACCTGGATTGTTGAACAAAAGCTCTTCTTCTAAGTTGTAGTTTGTTACAGTTGAATGTACAATTCTACCTGCCTTGTCTGTAATGGACATGTGAACTACTGGCACCTAAAGCCATGACTACCTTCAGAAGTTTTCAGAGATGTAACCTGTGGTTTCGTTAAGCATTTGAAAAGCAATTAATAATAAAAATAGACATTTTGTATAAAATGAGTCAAACATGTTTCTGTGTACAAGTACTGCTTGTTTTAAAAACACATCATCTTAAATGTACTGTTTGCAGGGTGTGATTTCTAAGTTGACCCTGCGAATAGGTGATAGTTGAATTTTTGAATCTTTTGTCTTTTTGTGTATTTTCTACCTTTTTATAAACATGAATTGATTAAACTGACAAGGGCACTCAAATCACACCTTTGACCTTTGGAGCTGAGACAGAGAGAACAATCAGACCTGATCAGCACGGGGAAATAAAGGGAATGAGCTAGTTTGGCTTGTAGGAACTGAGCATTAACTGAGCTGTTTCTGATCTCCTCCTTGGATTTACGTAGCATGAGTGAGTCATCAGTGTCATAAAAATATTTCTCCCCTTCCTTTGAATCCTGGGAACTTCTGAATGGCCAATTTTTGATTCAAACCCAGCTGATCGTTTTTTTCAAGGTGAGCTGACATCATGTTTTCCTTCCCAATGGAAACAAAATCTCCTGCATGTGACATTTCCTTGTCTACTTTAACTCATCGTTTGGGGTTATATTTAATAGGTCTGGTGGGGGCTTGTGGAATATCAGTGCTGTGTAGCACGATGAAAGTTAACTATTTCACTGAAACATGCAGGTGTGTTTATTCTTTAAAATAAATACAGATCTATTTTCTGATGCGCAGTACAATCATTGTTAAATTTTCTCTCTGCACAGTGATTCTGAAAGTTAAATGCAAACAAAGGCCACTGTCTCCTGGCAAACCTCCACCAGGAAAGTGGAGAACAACTCTCCAGTTGTAGTTCCTGGTGATCCTCCTGTCTCTAGTGGGTTCCAGGGTTTCCTCTTTGATAATCCTGGAATTTTCTCTAAGAGCTGTTTTTGCCTGGGCATCAACAGACAAGGTGCATCCCTAAAGCACATAAACAGATCAGATTACAATTGCTATATTCAGGTGTAGTTTCAATGTTTCTCTCATACACACTAAATCTTTTTTATCTATCTGAACTCAGAAGTCCAACGGTAGAGGCGCGGACCTGCTCCTGTTCCAGTGCCAGTTGTCCCTGGGTTGTGGTCTCACCTGTACTCTGGCCTTCCTCCTTCAGGGGGCCCTACACAGGTCCCTCAGCTTGTTCCTGGCAGATGCTCTCAGCTGGATACTGGCAGGCATCAGCCACCGTGTGTGGAGTCATGTGGCGAGACTCTACCCACTACATAGCACAGAGCGTTACTGTGGGAAATCTATCACCCTCCTGACCTCTGGACATGCCATACTGGCTTCACTGCAAAGAGCGGTTGTCTTAGCCTTTGCTCTTGGAGTTGTGGCTTCCACCGCTATGGCTACGACCACTTCCTGTCCCAGAAGGATGTGCTAAAGTTGTGGACTCCACTGATTCTCTGTTACAAGATGCTGTTGGTCTATGTTCAAGGTGACAGTCAGGTCAAATACTCAGGGAATTCGAACTGTCTTTTAGAGACTTGAAGAATGAAAACCCATTACTTTACTAATCATTAAATAAAAATAGCAAATGCTGTCTTTATCTTTCATAGACAATCAGAATCGACAGCCTGCCACAGAGGCCCTGATCCATGCCACGGTGCTGGGAATGAACTCCTTACTGGTGCTCATGCTGACCATTGGGTACTGGTCTGAAGTTCTCCATGTTCTCATCGCTTTCCTGGGTGAAGCCGTCTGCCTGCTTCCCTCTCAGGATCTGCTGCAAACTGTGTTAAAGGACTGTGGGAATCACTTTGTCCACTCAGTAGTTATGTCAGCCCGTCTTACGTCTTTTTAAAAGATTTTGTTTAAGCTTACTGAAAAAAATGTTAATATTTGTTTTAAAATTGTTACTTGTAATTCATATAAAATATTAGTTACATTTGCTTGTTGTTCTTTGTATGTGTGTGTGTGTGTGTGTGTGTGTGTGTGTGTGTGTGTGTGTGTGTGTGTGTGCATGCGTGCGTGCGTGTATGTTTGTGTGAGTGAGTGTGTGTTTTCAGGTTGAAGATACCAGTGTGAGCAAGTTTGGTAACAAAAAGAGGGAATACGGTTTATGGAATACGGAATATGGTTTAGTAGGAATCTACCCCAGATGACGACTAACTCTGATGATAAGATGCATCTGTACTTCATATCAATAATGTAATAATAAATTTTTTACTGTTACTTATCGTAATTGAGTGATGTTTAAAGTTTACATTTTTGCACCACATTGGAGTATCTTGTGCAGATTTGATTATTGTAGAAGGCTGGCTTATTTATTGTTGTGCTATCTTGATTCTATGTTTTCCGGATCATTGATTTCTCCAATATGAGATTATTTTTTATTTGTAGTGTTTGGTTTTTTTGTTATTTGTATATGTTTGTTTTCAGTACTAATTCATAGAGATAATAATTCTTAAGTTAACAAGCAACAAAACAGGTTCTAATTTTCACAAGACACAAAGTGATGGACCCAATTTGTGGTGCATCTTTAAAATCACTGACTTAAGCTTCAGTAGATATTCTTTACAATTCTATTCTATTCTATTCTATTCTATTCTATTCTACTCTTGGAGACTTACATATTGTGCAGAAATCCTGAAAGAAGAAAAGGTTAAGAGTGGGTTTCTTATGGAAGCACAGAAGTTGACTTGTTGGAAATGTTCGATCCAGCCATTTTTGTGTTTGACCCTTACGATTGACTAAAAATCAGGACAACTCTTCTGCTGTTGTGCTGTTTTAATCTACAACCCACAGTTACTATGGAAAATGTCCATTCTTTTACTTTGGTAACTGTGCTGTCTCTTGGGGAACATTGGGGCAAACAGGATTTCTCCCGAGGGAGAGGATTTTCCTCTTCTGCAGATGTTTACACTTAGGAGGTCAGCTTCAGTTGTGTTTCTGAACAATGCAACTATCCCTTTGTTTCTTCCTCTACATTTCCCTCAATTCTTGTTTCTTTGCAGCCATGAATTACAGAAACAGTAAAACTCAAAGGGTTCAGTGGGGATTTTGGCTGCCAGTGGGCGGAGCGTGGAGGTCTGGGGATTGTGTCATCAGTAGGCATGCTCCCTCCTGCAGCCGTGACTTCACTGCAGCATTCCTTTCCACAGAGCTGGAACAACAGAGACCCCCATCACTCTCCTCATCCCCGTCTCCTGTTCACCCTCTCTCACACATTCCTGCCTCATCTTTCTTTCCCTCTGAACTACATCGATCAGGAAAGTTTCATTTAATGTTCAGTTTCATGCCTTGGATTCTAAACCCCTCAAGCTTGGCTTTGGAAACTAACCACAATATTTGTGCTGATCAGACAACCTGGTGTTGCTTTGGTGGAGAGCACCAAACATAGCAAAGTAGCTTTTTCATAGCTTTCTCAGACATCATTCACTCACCCCCTCCTCTCTTAATACACCAATATCTCCTGTTGCACAATGCCCTGATTCATTGGACTGTAATGCTGCTGATCCTTTGGTTTAAGCAGGACAGCTCCGTCAGAGGAGTTCAGTGAAGTCGGCCACATATTATCAGACATCGCTGAGGCACAACTGGAAACAATGCTTGTGACATTGATAATGAGTCAAGGCAAAAGTGATATAATTTAGTGGGGGGAAGGGAAGAAGGAAAGAGGGAGAAGAAAAAAGAAGGCAGACTCCAGAGGCAGGAAGGGAAAATAAAGCAGAACAATAAGGCAGAGCTGCACAGGAGGGAGAAGGAACAGTTTGAGATAGAGAGCTGCTAGAAAAGGCAGGTACAGTCACATCCTGCTGGCATGCAAATAAGATAAAGGAGTGGGAGGTGGCTGTGTGTCTCTGCTTGTCTACTTAAGGGTTTGAAACTCCTGAGATACTTTATATTGGATTTCTAGGTGTTGGTAGTTAGATTGCCCAACCTTTGCCTGCCTTTGTGTCAAAGTACATACAGGCCAGTATGGGTGTGTGTGTGTACATGTGAACGCGCATATCTGTGTCTGTGAATGTGTATGCCTGCCAAGTTTTCATAGTGGATGAATGTGTCATGTTTTTTATTGCACATTGTTGGAGATTAATTGCGCACCTTTTAAGGTTGGGAGGGATGTGGTATTGTCGTTTAGCCAGAGAGGGAGGAGGGGTCGGCAGATGAGAGAGCTGGGGAGGGAGGTGCAGAAGGAAAAGGAGTGGCCTTCTGCTGATAGTTGGACTCTACCGGAGTCAAGCCTTCTCTCACTGGCAGCTTACAGGAGGGAAAACAAACCAGAAGTTCGAGATATAGAACAGGGAAGTACAAAGAAGAGAAGACAGTTGTCTGCAGGCCACAACAGGTACGTCATGGCAACTCACAGTCAAAATAAGAGAGTTTAAAAGAAACAGATGATTTGTATTTGTGATTCATGCTTTAAAAACTATTCTTTATGGGTAATGAGAGATGTGAATGCATGATTTTACCTCTCTATTAGTGAAACTGAGTGATGTTGACAATGATGGGGTATACATCTAATGTTACAGCCATTGTAGAGATAAAAAGACTAATTTTTTTGTATGTTTTATTTTTATTTTACACTGTTCTTGGAGTTGAGCAATTCAGTTCTAATATTCTACATTTAAATGTACAATTAAAAAAACAACAATGCCACAAACAACTTTTGTAAACACATTGTTTTGTCCCGTTAGACTGTGTGTCATTTTTATACAGATATGGCAACTGCAGCCCCACCAAAAAGAATGGTGTCTTCTGTCTTCATCACTCTGGCCTCTCCTCAACGAGGGACCGTGACACAGAAGCAGCAGCCAGCCCTCCAGACTCAAGGAGGTCGAGACAAGCAGTATGCCTCTGTACGAGTCAGTCCGAGTGACAGCATCCCCTCCGTCAGACACAAGAAAGGGGACCACTTACAGGCTGAGTCTTTTGGCGGTCTCAACCACAAAGGCAAGGCTCACACAGGTGCTGTAAGCCGAGGTTCAGACCCTCAGAAGCCAAAACCTGCCCAGCCTGGACTCAGTGGAAGCAAACTGCAAGAACATGACAAAAGTCCTGCAGGTATTAGTGAGAAAAATTGTGTCTTACCATTGATTCAAAGCAGTGCATTGAACAAAACATATCATCTGAAATATGTTAAGACGCTGACTCCATGTTCAACTGATACTACTTTGTCATGTATTTAAGAAGTGTTCTTTTAAACCACAAGTTGGAGAGATACCCAAACCACATATCAAATACTTTACTTTTCAGAGTCCTTCACAGACTATAATGAGTTAGCACATCCCGCAAAGCGGTGATATATTGTAATTGTCAGTGTTTTATGTTTGTTCGTTCGTCTGTCCGTCCAGCCACCAAATATCTTCACAACTGTTGCAGAAAGAAAAAAACAGTTGAAAGTTGAAAGAAAAAGCACATTACTCGGGCGGCAAAGGGGATGAAAATGAGATTAGAGTAGAATAGAGTATAACTTTATAACTTTTTTTTATAACTTTAACTTTAGATTATGACCTTGACCTTGAGAAAACTAGGTCAAGGTCAAATTTCAACTTCTGTAAACTCAGGACCGGATAAGATAGAAAGATGAGGGAGACGATCAGTGTGAGTCAGACCACAGATCAAAGCACTAGCTTTGATCTATGGTTTGAGATACTTTTACATCTTGTGAAGCGGTGATATATTGTAATTGTCAGTGTTTGTGTGTCCATCCCTCTGTCTGTTTGTCCGTCTGTCTGTTCGTCCACTAAATATCTTCACAACCGTTGCAGACAGAAAGATGAAAGAAAAAGCACATTACTTGGGCGGCAAAGGGGATGAAAATGAGATGATGACCTGAACCTTAAGAAAAGTAGGTCAAGGTCAAATTTCAACTTTTGTACTCTCAGGAACTGGATAAGATAGAAAGACGAGGGAAAAGGCCAGTGTGAGTAAGACCATAGTTCAAAACACTAGCTTTTATCTACTATATTTTTGCACATATCTCAAAGACAAAACAAAAGGCATAATATTCAGGGAGGCAAGGGGATGAAAATTAAATCACAACCTCGACCTTGAAAAACTAGGTCAAGGTCAAATTTTCACTTTTATACCTTTTTAGATACAAATCTCTGAAATCTCATGACAAATAGAATGCACCAGTTACATGTTGGATCATGGGTCTTTTATTAAATGACCCTGACATATGAAAGTAGGCCAGGAAGAAATTTCGAATTCAGGGGTGTCGTGGAATGTTGCAGTCTCTGACTGTCTTGTTTTCCTTTCATTTATTACAACATATCTGCTATTGTTTCAGGGAACTCATCGGTTTAACTCTTTAAAGTATCCTGGGGTATGCTCCATTAAAGAGGGCTCACCAGAGCTTGGTAACCTACTCTTCATATCTCATGCCAGCATAACACACCCCTAACACAGTTTTATCCATTAGTTGTCTAGTTGCATTATGGGTAATGGAGGTGCCAGGTTTTGACAAGTACGAAGAATTTGTGGAATTAAAAGGCTCTGTTGCCGGTTCTTCTGCATCGGTATTGACATATTTTTAAGATGATCATTTTTCAATGAGAAAGTGAAGTCAAACGTCATAAGAGGAGTTGCTACTGTGAGAAGTAGAAATCAGTTTCTTCTCAAATTTAATTTATAATGTCTTTCTTCTCCCTTCCAGTCTTTACTGAGTTACATTTTTGAGGTGGTAGTGTGTGTATATGTTTGCGTATACATCTGCATATACAGCCATGAGTCTTTGCATATATAAATGGGTATCATATTACCGGTAATGTAAAAAAAATCAGTTTTTTTAGAAATTGGAAAGCATGGGAAAAATAAAAACATTTTCTTTTAGTTTTTTAAATACAAAATGAAATTAAGTGTATTTTTTCTCACACAGACAACAGAACAGAGAGCTTTCTTCCTCCTCCTCCTCCACCAGCTGCTGAAATGACTTCATCTCTGGGAACATCATTCTCAGAAGAATCAGCTCTTCCACCACCTCCTCCTGGACAAACGCCCCACTACCACCCTCCTACTCCAGGCCAACAGCCAATTTACAGCATAGAGGTATGTAGACTGATATAAGTAATGTTTGCATCACTTTAATTTTCATGCTTACAACTGTCATTTACAGTTTAAACAGTCGACCTGCATTTTCCTCAACAAATCTGTCAGACAAGTAAAATTTCCCACTGTGAAGTGGGAAATCAACCCTTTCTATTAATCATTGTAGCACGACACATGGCAGGTTGAAGTTATTTAACATGTGCTCTATATTTAAGGAAGAAACAAGCACACCATCTAGTGGGTTAAAACAAAGTGAATCCTCTGAGATCCATAAAAATGGCAAAGACAGAAGCGGAGGGAATAGAGGTAACTCAGTCTCCATTTCCACATTTACCACTAAGCGTCAGACATAGACCCATTAACATAACACATAGTATCTTATTCTGCTTTGAGATGCATGTTTTTCTACCATGCAGATATGTGTGGCTTCTGTCGAAAACCTGTGGCTCTCTCGCAGCCTGCAATAGAGGCTCTGAACAGGATATACCACGATGGCTGCTTCCAGTGTAGATCTTGTCATGTTCCTCTGGCTGGTAAAGAGTACTACAACAAAGCAGGCATCCCACTGTGTGCGGACTGCTACCAGGTATAGTCAGTGCAGCTTCCACTACACAATGTTATCTTCTTCTTCTCCTTTCAGCTTTTCCCTTCAGGGGTCGCCATAGCGAATCAATTGCCTCCATCTAACCCTGTCTTCTGCATCCTCTTCTCCCACACCAACTACCTTCATGTCCTCTTTCACTACATCCATAAACCTCCTCTTTGGTCTTCCTCTAGGTCTCCTGCCTGGCAGTTCAAAACTCAGCATCCTTCTACCAATATATTCACTATCTCTCCTCTGGACATGTCCAAACCATCTCAGTCTGGCCTCTCTGACTTTATCTCCAAAACCTCTAACATGTGCTGTCCCTCTGATGTACTCATTCCTGATCCTATCCTTCCTGGTCACTCCCAGAGAGAACCTCAGCATCTTCATCTCTGCTACCTCCAGCTCTGTCTCCTGTCTTTTCCTCAGTGACACTGTCTCTAGACCAAACAACATTGCTGGTCTCACCACAGTTTTGCACACCTTTCCTTTCATTTTAGCTGAAATTCTTCTATCACACATCACACCTGACACTTTTCTCCACCTGTCCCATCTTGCCTGTACACGCTTCTTCACCTCTTTTCCACACTTTCCTCCACCTTCTTGATCTTTTCTCCCTGTAACCTCACTCCTCCACTTGGGTCCCTCTCATTCACACACATGTACTCTGTCTTACTGCGGCTAAACTTCATTCCTCTCCTTTCCAGGACAAACCTCCACCTGTATAGCTTCTCCTCCACCTGTTCCCTGCTCTCACTACAGATCACAATGTCATCTGCAAACATCATAGTCCACAGAGATTCCTGTCTAACCTCGTCTGTCAGCCTGTCCATCACCATAGCGAACAAGAAGGGGCTCAGAGCTGATCCCTGATGCAGTCCCACCTCCACCTTGAACTCCTCTGTCACACCTACAGCACACCTCACCACTGTCTTACAGTCCTCATACATGTCCGGCACCACTCTAACATACTTCTCTGCCACTCCTGACTTCCCCATACAATACCACAGTTCCTCTCTGGGCACCCTGTCATAAGCTTCCAGATCTACGACAACACAATGCTGCTCCCTCTGGCATTCTCTGTACTTCTCTGTCAACATCCTCAAAGCAAATACTGTATCTGTAGCACTCTTTTTTGGCTTGAAACCATACTCCTGCCCACAAATGCTCACTTCTGCCCTTAGTCTAGCTTCCACTACTCTTTCCCATAACTTCATTGTATGGCTCATCAGCTTTATTCCTCTACCAAACCTCTACTGGTATATCATCAGGACCGACTGCCTTTCCACTCTTTCCATCCTCTTCAATGCCCTCCTCACTTCATCCTGGCTAATTTTTCTACTTCCGGGTCCACAACAGTCACCTCTTCTAGTCTTTGTTCTCTCCCATTTTCCACGTTCATCAACTCTTCAAAGTGCTCTTTCCATCTTCCCATCACACTACTGGCACCTCTCAATAGACTTCCATCCTAATCCTTAATCACCCTAACCCGCTGCACGTCCTTCCCATCTCTGTCTCTGTCTTGCCAACCTGTATAGATCAGTCTGTCCCTCCTTACTGTCCAACCTAGCATACAAGTCATCATAACCCCCTTGTTTGGCATTTGCTACCTCTACCTTCAACTTAAGCTGCATCTCTCTGTACTCTTTTCTACCCTCCTCAGTCCTCTCAGTGTCCCACTTCTTCTTAGCTAACCTCTTTCTCTGTATACACTCCTGTACCTCCTCATTCCACCACCAAGTTTCCTTATCTACTTTCCTTCCTGACGACACACCAAGTACTCTCCTAACTATCTCCCTGATCACATTAGCTGTAGTTGTCCAGTCATCTGGCAGTACCTCCTGACCACCCAGAGCCTCTCTTAACGCCTTCCTAAAAGTCATGCAACACTCTTCCTTTTTCAGCTTCCACCATTCCGTCCTCTGCTCTGCCTTTGTCCTCTTCATCTTCCTCACCACCAGAGTCATCCTACACACCACCATCCTATGCTGTTTGGCTACACTCTCGCCTACCACTACTTTACAGTCACTGATCTCCTTCAGATTACACCGTCTGCACAAGATGTAGTCTACCTGTGTGCTCCTACCACCATTCTTATAGGTCACCCTATGTTCCTGCCTCTTCTGGAAGAAAGTATTCACTATAGCCATTTCCATCCTTTTTGCAAAGTCAACCACCATCTGTCCTTCTGCGTTCCTCTCCTGGATACCAAACCTGCCCATCACCTCCTGTTTCCTGCACCATTGAAATGTCCATTGAAGTCTGCACCAATGACAACTCTCTCACTTCTAGGTATGCTCTGCATCACTTCATCAAAGTCCAGCCAGAATTTCTCCTTCTCCTCCAGCACACATCCTACCTGTGGAGCATACCCACTAACAACATTGAACATTACACCTTCGATTTCTAGCTTGACACTCATCACTGTATCTGACACTCATTTTACCTCCAGGACATTCCTAACAAACTCCTCCTTCAAGATAACTCCTTCTCCATTTCTCTTCCTATCTACACCATGATAGATCAACTTGAACCCTGCTCCTAAACTGCTTTGCTACCTTTCCACTTGGTCTCCTGGACACACAGTATGTCTACCTTCCTTCTCTGTATCATGTCAACCAACTCATTCCAACATTCAACGTCCCTACTCTCAGTCCTATACTCTTGGTGCTCCTCTTCTCTCCCTTCCTATGAACACACTTTCCTCCTCTCCTTCTTCGATCAACAGTAGTCCAATTTCCACCGGCACCCTGTAGGTCAACAGCACCGATGGCGGTCGTTGTTAACCCGGGCCTCGACCGATCCGGTATGGAAGTCATAGGTTTGATTCGCATGTTTGATTTGGCCAAAGTTTTACGCCGGATGTCCTTCCTGATGCAACCCTCTGTATTTATCCAGGCTTCGCAATAAGACATTGGCTTGTGTCCTCTTGTGGCTACATTCACTACACAACGTTATCGAAACTGCAAATAATACGACAAATCTCTGTTAGGAAGCATACCAGTTTTTTTTACATGCTAATTTACTGATAATCGTGCATACTTTATTAATTCTGCTTTTTAAAGACTGTGGTAAACTTTCTCACTCACATTACCATTAGTTGTAATTTTTGTCATATTTCTCAGCTCTTTACATTTACTTGAAATTTACCAGACTTGAAATTCATCCATCAACTTTGACTGTGCTGTTGGTATTAAGGTTATCATTTCACTGTGTATTATAGCTGCATCCACAGAGTGTGGAATGAAAAAATAAAGGTAATAATGAACATGGCAATGAATTACCAATCTTAGTTTCCTGTCAGTTTGGTTTTATTTGTCACAAAAATTGATAGTAACCACTAGCTTACTGAAACGCTTACTCGAAAAACAAAAGATTTTTTAGCTGCATACCTTGTAAATTGACCTGCGGTTATGCGGTAAAGGTATTAATTTTGCATTATGTAGGTATCATCACCACAAAAGCATATTACCATTAACCTTAGATCTCTGTGTTTTAGGCCAGCCTGGAACTTTGCTGGGCGTGTGGGGAGGCCATCACAGATCATGTGATCCGTGCATTAGAGAGAGCATATCATCTTTCCTGTTTCACCTGTTCAACATGCAAACAGCAGATTGGGGAACAACCGTTTGCTCAAGGAGAAGTTGGAGAAGTTTATTGCCTCCAGGACTATTACAGGTATTAAAGTCAAAAATGTTGATCACATTAAAAAATATGTATTTCATGCAGTCCACCAATGGTGAGATTTTTTTTTTTGATTTTATTTTCCCCTTTTATAATACTTGAAAATTTCATTCTTGTGTTCTTCCTATTATCTAAAGCAACCTAAATTGTCTTTGTGTCTGAAAATTGCAACAAAAATTGTTTTATTACTTTGTCCCATATTTCTTATCTAAAATGTTGAAATGTTGATAAAGGAAGTACGCTCCGAAATGCAATGCCTGCAACCAACTCATCATTCCTAAAGAGGATGGGACTGACAGCTATAATGTTGAATGCCTGGGGCACTCCTATCACGAGAACTGCTACAGATGTGAGGTAGGTGGTCTGCAACCAAAGTGCCCCATATGGACACCCTGGGAGGTATGCAAATTCACAAGTACACATTATTCACCACTAATCAATAAGTAATTTGTATTTCACACAGGTTTGTCTCATCCAGCTCTCTCCTGAACCAAATGAGAAGGGCTGCTACCCTTTGGATGGAAAGATGCTTTGCAAATCTTGCCATGTGAACCTTGTTTCAAGTCAGCACTAACACTGGCTCCATAATGGAGGTTTTGTATATGTATTTAAGACCCTGGAGTAAAACTCACATATTTTAGTAAATAGAACAATGAGGAAAGATGGGAATTTCTTACAATATATCATTCTTTCTGAGGGTCCTCCTATTCTTCCTTTGTACTTGATAATTTTGCACACACTAAACTCCAATTGCACCAAATATATTTATGCAGCATACTTTTCAAAAGTGTACAACAATATTCTTTGCATTTCTATTGATCTCAATCCACATATCTACCCTTCATATACTGTAAACTTTTTATCTTAGAAAAAATAACAACAGAAATTAAACAATTACACAAAACTATAATAATATGTTTCATCTAAATGTAGGCTCTATGTAACATTTGTAATAATCACACAACTAAATGAAGCAGACAACTAGTTCAAATATTTTTTTTGCTTTATTAAGACAACTCTGCTGTTATGATAACAAAATGGTTGTGGTAAAATGCATAAGAACTCATTTTAAATGACAAACATACGGAGATGTTCCAAAATCGTGGTTGTCATGAAACTTGAAGGTGTTTCTGATGTGACTTCATACATAAGATCATTCACCTAATCAATACCGCTGTGCAAACTAAATTTACTGTCCAATCTTAAAATGTCCTTCCTATTTCAACTGATTTTTAAAAAAAATTATGTTCTGTATCCAATAATACTATTTTTTGAAATTACTTTTTTACAAACATTTATTAAAAACATTTTTTATTAAAAAAATGGTATTTTGGTCTTTTCTTAATTAGTTAGATTTTATCAGCACAAAACAGGAATCATGACTTAAGTATGATAAAATGACAGGTCTAAAGGAAGTTTTGAAATATATTCATAATCTTATTTTGATAATCTAATGGCAGTAGGCTTTCTACACTGTTTAACTCAATCCTGAGAAAGAAGAGGATGCCAGACGAGAGGGGAAGGTTTCCATCCTCAACAACACGGGAGATGTCCAGGGATACAGTAATTACAGAGAAATAAAGTTGATAAGATATAGCCTGAAGCTGTGGGGAAAGAGTAGTGGAGGCTAAGGTTAAGAGGACAGGTCAAGAGCAGTGAGCAGCATTATGACTTCATGTCAGGAAAGAGCACTACAGATGTGATTTGTCTTTTGAGTGCTAATGGAGAAGTACAGAGGAGGTGAGAAGGAGCTGCACTTTGTCTTTGTGGATTTGGACAGATAAGGTGATAGAGAGCTGAGAAAGGAGATGCAGTTTTGTATGAGGAGGTCATGGGCGATTTAGAAGTATGTCAGAGTCATACAGGACGTGCAGAGGGGAACTCTGAAAACAAGTGTGCTGTAGATGTGACAGAGGTTTTCATGGAAGAGGCAAACCTGAGAATGTTAAAGTTTTCACTGGAAGTGACCAGATTGGACAGTATTAAGAACAAGTGCATTAGAGGAACAGCTAATGTTGGAGAGTTTGGTGGAAAATGAGAGAGGAGAGTTTCAGATGGTTTGGAGGTGTGTGTTTGAGAGATGATAGCGACATAGGGAAAAGGATGCTGAGAATAGAGCTGCCAGATGAGAGGAGAAGAGGAAAACCAATGAGGAGGTGGTTGGATCCAGTGAGGGCAGACATGCAGGTCTTCGGTGTGAGGAAGAGGAACAAAGGAGACAGAAAGTATGAGAAGAGGATCCACTGTGGCAACCCCGAATGGGAAAATGATTAAAGAAGATGAAGAGATATTTGCTACCCACAAGACAGTGGAGATGACTGTGAACTCATGAAGGAGGAGGAACCAGCACTGTATACTAGTGAGACTGAGTAAGCAAGAGTCACCACACTACATTCCTTTATGTCTGTGAGGATCTGACCTGACCAGTGAAAAAATCTCAACACATCTATACGTCGTTGTGACAAAGTTGAAAAGCTTGACATGACAAAAAAAATCCACAGGAGATATGGATATGGTGGACAGCGTCCTCACAAGTTCCATTACAGTGTGGGTTGGTACCTGCACAAGACAGAACTGAAAAGCTCTGCAGCCACAGCACAAAATACAAAATATATCCGTCAATTGTAACCATGCTGGAGTGTATCCAACGGACCAGGGTCTTTATTCATGAGAGCCCACATCATCATGATGAACAACAGCCATCCCCTGCATGTATGTGTATATATGTGTTTGCATCAGTTCACAAACATTCTTTCAAAAAGATGCCACAGAGTGTGAAAGCATGAACATTTTCACTGAAAGACAGTCTCCATCCACAGACCATCCAGTTTCTAAATGACCTCCACCTACAGTCCCTTCCCGCATGCTGCAGACACAATTTAGTCTCTGACAAAGGTGCTCAGTAAAATCTGGATGTCAAAAACACAGTGAAATATAAATTTTGAGGTCTGGAGTGGCAGAGAAGTATGTTAGAGCGGTGCAGGACAAGTATGAGGACCTTATGACAGTGGTGAGGTGTGCTGTAGGTGTGACAGAGGAGTTCAAGGTGGAGGTGGGACTGCATCAGGGATCAGCTCTGAGCCCCTTCTTGTTCGCTATGGTGATGGACAGGCTGACAGACGAGGTTAGACAGGAATCTCTGTGGACTATGATGTTTGCAGATGACATTGTGATCTGTAGTGAGAGCAGGGAACAGGTGGAGGAGAAGCTAGAGAGGTGGAGGTTTGTCCTGGAAAGGAGAGGAATGAAGGTTAGCCACAGTAAGACAGAGTACATGTGTGTGAATGAGAGGGACCCAAGTGGAGGAGTGAGGTTACAGGGAGAAAAGATCAAGAAGGTGGAGGAAAGTGTGGAAAAGAGGTGAAGAAGCGTGTACAGGCAAGATGGGACAGGTGGAGAAAAGTGTCAGGTGTGATGTGTGATAGAAGAATTTCAGCTAAAATGAAAGGAAAGGTGTCCAAACTGTGGTGAGACCAGCAATGTTGTTTGGTCTAGAGACAGTGTCACTGAAGAAAAGACAGGAGACAGAGCTGGAGGTAGCAGAGATGAAGATGCTGAGGTTCTCTCTGGGAGTGACCAGGAAGGATAGGATCAGGAATGAGTACATCAGAGGGACAGCACATGTTAGAGGTTTTGGAGATAAAGTCAGAGAGGCCAGACTGAGATGGTTTGGACATGTCCAGAGGATAGATAGTGAATATATTGGTAGAAGGATGCTGAGTTTTGAACTGCCAGGCAGGAGGCTGGCAGACGAATTGGCTGATATTAATGTGTAACACATAAAGGACACGATGCCGTTAATATTAATTAAATGTTTAGATTATTGTTTAGATCCACACTCCGCGGCAGAGCGTGGCAGGAAGGACGTAAAACAAGAACACATCATAGTTTCAAAATTCTCGTGCACGCGCAGCACGTCAAACCCGGGGGCGCCGCGCGCCCGAGAATCCCGTGAGCGAGCACCGCGCGCATCCATGTGTGTGGATCGAGAACGCAGCACCTAAAGCTAATCGGGTAGGAGCTGCCAGGCCCAGATTATTCACGGAATCCACTGTCGTTCATTTTGTTCAGGCGGACCTCCGACCGGCAGGGATTAGAAACGTGCGAGATCATATGTGTGTGCAGGGGGAAAGAATAACGCAAGATGGTTCGGGAAACCAGACACCTTTGGGTGGGAAATTTACCCGAACATGTTCGAGAAGAGAAAATTGTGGAGCATTTTAAACGGTAGGTTACGCAAGACGGATACTCTTCGCGACGCGCGCGCTAGGTGCCGTATTAACGTTAGCATGTTTAGCTAGGTAGCTTGCGACTAGCCAGCGCGGCTAAAGTTAGCATTTCTAAATATTACAAGTCAGACGGTTCTAATCTTGCCACCAGTGCTAGATTGCAATACAGTGAAAGTTTTTAATCAGCATTTCGTAAATATAACCATGAAAATTTAAATTATTTGATTAACTTTTACCAGTGTCGAGCGTCAAATAGCATGGCTTGCTATAGCCACCCAACCAACCATTTTGTGGGAAGTCGAGACGTTTTCATAATCAGCAGAAGCCAAAAGCAGCTAACGTTAGCCTGTTAGTAGGTCAAATAACAATTACATGTGGTGTTGCAGCCATTGGAGACGTCTGACGCACATATTTTCCTCTCTTGTCAACAGAGATGTTAGAGTTATGTTGAAATCTTATTTTGTTACACGTCCAAATGTGCGAACAAGCAGTTATAGCAATGAGGTGGAAATCAAACGATCGCAAGTTGTTGACTTGCTAAATATCGGGATCCTTCACCGGACGGTGGCTCAGCTCAGATATTTTGTGCTGCTTTTTAGTTAACCCACGTCACTAAAACTGGAATTGTCAAGTTTTTCTCCTTTATTAAGTGAGAACACTAGCATCAGAAACTTGCATGATTTCCAATATTCACAGAAGTCCTCAAGCCTACAACGTCATGTAGCTTTGATCATTTTTTACACAAATTTCAACAGATTCTTGCCAGCTTGAGATGTTAACGTGTTCCTATTGTTAGCGGTGTAGTGTGGGTGTTAACGTGTTTGAAGCTAAGTATTAATTACTGCCATGTACTCAGGGATCTTTTTAATCATTTTATAAGATTTGTACTTTGAAGTCGAAAGGTCAACACGTTAAACAATAATCTTAACAGTTCATAATCATTCTTTAATAATACAATTTTTATGTACTGGCAAACAGTTCACATGTGGTACACGTTAATGCAAGCTTACTTCCTATCAGTGTTTGCTTCTATGTAATGTCAGCAGCTATTCAGTTTTTCTATATTTACAGCTAACTGGAGACACCCCGTGTTTGGCTGATGTGTATGTAATTTGGTCTTTGTTTTCATTGAAATCCCCTTTCAGGTATGGGCGAGTGGAAAGTGTTAAAGTGCTGCGGAAGCGAGGGTCAGAGGGTGGTGTTGCAGCCTTTGTGGATTTTGTGGATATTAAAAGTGCACAGAAGGCTCACAATGCTGTCAACACGATGGGAGACAGGGATCTTCGGACTGACTACAATGAACCGGGGTCAGTGCCTAGTGCCGTTCGGGGCCTTGAAGACAGCTCCCCCTCAAGCAGTCGAGATGTTACAGGATTCTCTAGGGGAACAGTTGGTCCAGTGTTTGGTCCACCTGTGTCCCTTCACACCAGAGAGGGACGATATGAACGGAGAATAGATGGGTAAGTGGACACGGCCTCCTGTCAAAATCCAGGGGAATCTAGATATTGGATAGGTGTAAAACCTAAACACATAGTGGGTGTATTCGTGAGAGATGTGCGTCACGGGTCTTATACAGAGGTAATTAGGGATCGTTCCACGTTTCATCATAATTGACTCACCTTTCCAAAGGGATCTAAATAAATACACTACTCATTATCATTTATTAAGGTAACTATTTAATTGAAGTTTGTCATCTGGTTTGGAATTTACATCTGCAAGGAATATCCTGGTGAGTTTTGGATTTATTGCACTTTGTGGGAAACCGCCACGGGGAACTTATGGATATTTTTTAAACATTTTTCTCTCCTAAATAATGGATCTATCCTTGATTTTTACATGGAATCGCTTGACACTGGAAATAAATCCTGTTTATGGCGGAAGTAAATACCTACAATCAAGGATTTACTTTTTGAAGAATCTATTCAGGCAATATGTAACTACTGTAAGGATCTCACGCCTTGGGTTGTCAGTTTGTTTGTTTTTTGTTTGTTTGTTTTTGCTCATGACAACAGCTAATGAGTGGACTACTCTTTTCTTTAACATCTGTGGATACACCCTGCTCTGGAATAATGTTTTGTTGAAGAAAATGGAAGAAGTTTTTTTGTTCTCTTAAAAAAACACAAGAAAACCTGATGTTAGTGTAGTGTCAGTCAATTTAGGATGAGATTTACAATATATTATGATGTTCCAACACAAATTGGAAGCTTTATCAAGAAGATTTTGCAGGACCACTGTGGATCCAAACAACCAACCAACTAACAGAGTTTGGAGCTATTCTTGTTCTGGATTGATGACCATGAAGATGTGAAGACCACATAGTTGGGATGTCCATTCCTGGATGTACACAAGACCGATACCCAATGTTGGATGTACTGACGTGGACCCTAGTATGGATAGGTGTAGCTGCTATTCATTTGGATTACTTGAGAGTGGATGTAGCTGTGTGAGGCGTCAGTGAGGAGAGACCACTGAAGTATGTTGTTGAGGGCTGAAGAGATGCTTTCAAAGCAACTTGAAAAAACAAGAAGCCTTCCCACATGTCCACCTGTCAAGATTTGTGGAATATGGATTTATGCTCAGCCCATGAGGATTTTATGTGCTGTCATCTTAGTGTCTGTGAGTCTACCAGCTTGTGTGACATTGAACTACTTGACAGTCACCAGTGGAATACCTCTTTTATTTTTTTCATTTTTTATTTTTTACATGACATAATTGTTTGGAGCATAACTGTTTCCCCAAACAACAAGACAAGACTGATCCAGTTGGATGTATTTTCAATTTGGCATCATCTTGTATCATCAGCCTGGAATGTACTAAATTACCCTGAACTTCATCACTTATTTTATCCATATTTATTTATCATGATCTTAATTTTTAACCACATGCCCTGAAATCCATTACGAGATCCATTTCTGTGAGTGTTTTGTGTTTTTCCCTTTTTCCATCCAGTGAAGACAAATAAGTAGCCTAATTGTGGATTATACATGAACAATCTTCTGGCCTGGTGCTCATCTCTATTTGAAGATAAAGTGCAGTCCGATTCAAGAGAAAAGTTTTTGCCTGTTTAGATCCGTGTATTTTTTTCTGCTTACTTTTTCTTTCGGGCTCTCACTGACCTCCTAGATTTTATTTGGATTAGTTTCGGTAACTTCTTTTCCAAAAGGTTGGTATTTCTCTGCCCTCTGCATATTTTCTTTCTCTACATTTAAATATTGCTTTGTAATATGATTTCTTTTACTGCTTTTAGGCAAACATTAATTTGCTGAAGGAAGAAAATATACATGTGCAGACTCACTTGCTCCTTAGTAGTAAAATGTATATATATTTCAAAACCACAAAGCTCCTTGAGAGATTAGATTGGACATTTTGATAGTTAAATGTTTTTAGTAGTAACAGTCCTGCTGAAATCATCTATCTTGACCAAGATTAAACACAAGTGCTCAGTAATTGAAGACTATGAGCAAAACCTCAATATTACTGATATGTTGTATGAATTTCATATATAAAGGCAGTAAATAACATTTAAGACTGCTGACAGAAATCAAACTTCAGTATTTGTACTAGTACACAGTTCTAGCATTTCATAAGTTGATCTTGCCGTGTAATGTCTTGAATTACTTTTTTATTTTTAATACCTAAAATGTAAAATACCTCTTGTATCAAAATCATGTAAACTCCTAATATTGTTTTAGAGTGCAAATATTATGATACTTTTATAACAAGTATTTTGCTAAAAAATTAAATCTCCCATTGAAAATGTTAGTTAACACTTTCTTTGTAATCAACAGATTGGAACGTCATAGACATTTTTGATATTCGTTTTAGCATGTTACAAATTTTCAAATACAGATCAATAAATAAACAGAAATGATGGCATTTTATTTTAATTTACTGGAATAAATGATCTCAGCCTAGTTACTCCCTAGTTTGTCAGCTCTTGTTATAGTGGCCATTTGGATTTGCACTGTTGTCAAAGTAGTATTAAAACTAAATTATTTTTGTTTTGCTTGTTTTGTTTAGAATCCAAGTAATTATTTCTCCCTCTCCAACCTGTTTTTATTTTACAGTAGCTCAGAAAGCCGTGAACGTGCATATGATCACAGCCCTTATGGACACCATGAGCGCAGTGGCACTTTCGACAGACAGCGGCACTACAATGCTGATTATTACAGAGATCGTTCTATGTTTGCTGCTGCTGGCCCAGGGAGCAGCGCTATTGGTGCAAGCTTTGAGGCTTCAGACCCACATTTTGACTCAAGAATTCGAGACCCCTTCACTCTTACTAATTCTGCAAGACGTGATCTATACAGAGATGACAGAGGACGTCGTGTTGATAGAAATTATCATCACCGTCGGAGCCGATCATCTCATTCCTCACAGTCAAGACACCCTTCCCCACAACGGACCACAGGGCAAACCCCCAAAACTCCTCATTCCCCAAAAAGAGTTCCTTTGTCCCCTGGAAGAGGTCCACGATCTAGATCTCGAAGCAGATCTTCAAGCTCTGATTCTGTCAGCAGTACCAGCAGCACAGGCAGTGGCAGGTGTGACTGTTGTCCAGTCGTGATGATGATTCATTTTAAGTGCATTTAATCATTGGATTAATTTTTTTTATTTTTTATTTGTTATCATAGTGATTCAAATAGCAGCTCAAGTGATGGGTCTCAGGCACGCTCTGTTCAGTCGTCAGCTGCCCATGCACCTATTCAGTCTTCTATGGTGCTGGACTCAGATGAGCCACGCAGAAGCTTTGGAATTAAAGTGCAAAACTTGCCGGTGCGCTCCACAGGTAAGTTTGCACTTGGCAGACAAGTTTTTAATTTAGCAATATTTTCATTATGTGGTACAAGCTCTCCAAGACTCTAGCATTGGTTATTGCTCCAGATGGTCAGTAAAGCAATGCTGCACAGAACTGCCATGCTGGTTTCCTTGAGGTGACACACCCATCGTCATGTTCTGCTTATGAGCTTTCAAAAAGTCTGCACATCTTAGTATTACAGCTGTTATGGTGTAGTAACCATTCTGCCAGTCAGAAACTGTAATCGGGTTTGTGTGGTTTTTCTCGTCACCTTTTTGTACCTCCTCGATGCGTCCCTGAGGAGCAGTGTGCAGTGAACCACTTACTGTCCGAGAAGTGGACGACCCTCTTACCACCTGGGTCGAAAAATCTTCAGTTCATGGAAAGCTATAACAGCCGAGTAAAGTAGAGCAGGTAGCACTAAGTGGAAATGTTACCTTAAGAAATAATGGTTTTCAAATGACACCATTTGAAATTGGTGATGCACTCCATATCTGGACTACTGTGTTTGTAAATCCTTATTTTGATTGTATACACACAAGTAGTTGTCAGGCATCTTATGTCATCGGTATATGTGATTTTAAAAATCTGATAGTAATCGTAGACTAGATTGAATGTCCACTTAGAAACAAGTTTCTTTAAGATGTCCACTTCTATGTTTGGAATGTTCTTGGACTTCATGTCTTCTGGTTATAATTATTAAATTGATTATTTTCGTTATGGTTGTTAGTAGTGTAGAAGCTTGGTGTTCAGCATTCTGATAAATGACTGTCTTTGGTGATACTAACAGGTTTTACCAGCCTCTTGTTATCTAGTAGAAAAAAAGCCATGTAATGTAGAACTGGTGACACATGGTGCAGATGTGGCTTTAGACTTAATTAGCATGTTCAGATCTGCTATCCATCGTTCATTTCGTGTAGCAGCTGTGTGATTATTGAATTCCGAGTTATTCTTATTGCAGGTTATTAACTTTTTATAGAAAATTGTATTGTTTTTGGGGTCTGTACTAATTTAGTTTTTTTATTTAAATTCTTTCCTGACACAGACAGTAGTTTAAAGGATGGGCTTTTCCATGAGTTTAAGAAACATGGGAAAGTGACCTCCGTGCAGATCCATGGAGCCTCTGAAGACCGCTATGGTTTAGTGTTCTTCAGACAGCAAGAAGATCAAGAGAAAGCCCTCACAGTCTCCAAGGGAAAGCTGTTCTTTGGAATGCTGATTGAAGTCACTGCCTGGAATGGCCCTGGTGAGTTGTGACAAATCAACTAAACATGATGAATGTAAATGCAATAGAATACTTCAAACAGATAATTTTTTCTTCATGGTGGAGAATATCAACATGAATTATTCTCTCTTATTCACTCAGAAACAGAGAGTGAAAATGAGTTCAGGCCTTTGGACGGGCGGATAGACGAATTCCATCCAAAGGCAACAAGGACTCTGTTTATAGGCAACCTTGAGAAGACAACCAGCTACCAACATCTCCTTGACATTTTTCAACGCTTTGGAGAAATTGTTGTATGTTGTCATTTGACTATCCAGTAAATCGAAAAATATTGTGTTTGATTTCTGATCAAATCATATCTAATTACTGTTTTTTTTCCCACAAGGACATAGACATTAAGAAAGTAAATGGAGTACCCCAGTATGCCTTTGTGCAATATTCTGATATTGCCAGTGTCTGCAAAGCCATTAAGAAGATGGATGGAGAGTATTTGGGGAGCAACAGACTCAAGGTAATGTTTTTATATTCAACATTAGTATCATGTGTTTTTTATTTTTAACATATTCTGTGTCTATAACATGCATGTTGTAATTTTTCCTAAAGCTTGGGTTTGGCAAGAGTATGCCAACAACATGCGTTTGGCTTGATGGCTTGGCAGCCAGTATTACAGAGCAGTTCCTCACTCGGCATTTCTGTCGTTACGGACATGTAGTCAAGGTAAGACTTTATGTTTTAATTTCTCCATATGCAGAGTTTTCAGCCTGAAATTTTAATGTTCTTCTTGCTGCGGCAGTGTTAGAGTCACAACATTGTTTACTATTATTAGTTGTTGTTATAATTCCCCTCCCATATGAGTTTGCTTTTTAGGGCTTGAACATACTCTAAACTCCTAAGTACTTATTAAGTGTGGTGAAAATTTGTGTATTGCATAAGGTCAAGCAGTGTTCACGGTAAAACGATTCTAAAGCACCCCCATAACATTTTCATGGGAGAGCGACAAGAGACAATTGTATTTCACATTTAATTACGTTCCTAATGAAGGTGAACTTGTATGTTTAATAATCGTTGTCAAAAAACATTTCTTGTGGATTAATTATGTAAAATAAGAGTCTTGTGACTGTTCTCTGTGTAGCAAAAGGTTGCAGCACAGTATGGGTAATATGCCTGCCCTGATAGACAGGCAGCAATATTAGCACTGCGCATTGACACTTCATGATGTTGATTAAGTGATTTATTGTACTCTATTGTAAATGTATCTTCTTGCCCCTTTTCAGGTTGTGTTTGATAGATTGAAAGGAATGGCCCTAATCTTGTACAACAATACAGATTTTGCTCAGGCAGCTGTCAGGGAGACCAAAGGTTGGAAGTTTGGTGGCAGTAAAATAAAGGTAAATGGTGACAATTATTGGTGGGATTTATGAAAACATTTTTGTGTTTGTATTTCTACATTTATATATTGTAAAAATGTCTGTTTCTTTTTTTTTGTTTGTCTTTTTAAATGAAAGGTTGATTTTGCAAGTCAAGAGAGTCAGATGGCATTTTACCGATCGATGCAAGCATCTGGTCAGGACATGAGAGACTTCTATGAAATTCCACCTGAGCGACGGTACATTGTTCATGTTATTTAATGGCAACTGACCGATGATGCTCACAGCTAGATGTATTGCTTAAAATAGTTCATATTTGTCAAATTACTTGAATAATTCATACTATTTGTGATTGACAAGATTTTTATCTTTTGTTATCCTTTCCACTAACTCTGCAGAGAGGATCGTAGACCTCCATACCATGAATTTTCAGCAGAGAGAGCTTACTATGAGAACATGCGAACCCCTGGCCTCTATCCCGAGGATGCTAGAAGAGACTACGCTGCCCGCAGTAGAGATCGATTTCCTGAGCTTGAACACTATCAAGGGGATCATTTTGACCCACGTTACCATGAAGATCCAAGAGACTACAGGGATTATAGAGACCCATTTGAACAAGACATCCGAAAATACACATATATTCAAAGGGAGCGAGAAAGAGAACGAGAGCGTTTTGAGGCTGACCGCAGCAGGTGGAGCCCGTCTCATCCCAGGCGGCCTGTTACTCCTACAGTATCACCGACACCATCTGAGCGTGCTCCCAGAGACGCAGAGCGACGGGTTTACAGTCAGTCCTCTGAACGAAGTGGTAGTGTGAGCTCCATGTCACCCCCACATTTTGACAAATCTGACAAGTCTGTCTTGGAACATGCCTCGAAGAGCGACAGGAGTGAGAAGAGTAGTCAACCCGATCGTGTGGCTGTTGCTGAGAAAGCCAAGCGAACAAAACGGAAAGAGAAAAGTGACAAAGACAAAACTGAGAAGATTAAGTCCAGGAAAGCAAAAGGGCAATCCCCATCCAACCCACCACAGGAATCAGAGCTGGAGACTGGTTTTGATGGTGGATCTGGAAAAGGAAGGGGATCAGACCAAGATGCTCATGACAGGCAGAAATGTAAAGCTGATAGTGACTCTCTTACTGTAAATCCTTTGCCAACGACTCAACATGACTCTGGAAAAAACGAAAAATCAGACATGAGTAAAAGTGAGAATTCAGATTTGGATGGAAAAAGTCGACTCAAGAAACACCTGAAGTCTGATGCAGGAAATGATGGAAAAGACTTATCAGTGGATTCTGAGCGCCTTGCTGCAAGAAAAAGGCGCTTTGCTGAGTCTGGTGGAAAGACTGTTCGTCAGAAAAGAAGCAGACATGAGGAAGAGGACGTAATTCAATCCTCTGATTTTGGTACAAGTACCACAAATATAAAAGAGATAGAAACTGACAAACACAAAGGCTCACAACGGAGAGAGTCAAGAGTCAAAACTGAAAAAAGTGGTGCTCAGAAGGACATTCAGGATGACCTCAAAGCACAAAAAGAAAAATCAGAAGGACTTTTGGAGCCGCCGGAGTCAAAACGACAACCAGTGCACACTTCATCCAGATTCATCCATGAGGGAATAACAGACCAAAATAGTTTCAGAGAACAGGAACAACATTCTGCTCTCAAATTGGGTATTCAGAATACTGACGCTGACAAAAGTATCAAGAACAAGGAGGACCATGTTGACATCGACCTCTCTCAGAGTTGCCGCAAGCAAATGGAGCAAAACAGAAGGTTGCAGCAACAGCAGCGTGAATCTGACAAACCTGACAAAGCTGGAAGTCCACAAGGAAGTGAAATTGAGGACTTGGAACATAAAAGTCTTGTGCATGAAGTTGGTAAACCACCAGAGGATGTCACAGATAATTTTCCATCTCACAGACAAAAGAAGCTGGACCAATTTGACCCAGATCTGGGGATTAAGAGGGAGCGTGTCTACAGGAGCTTTAGACAAAAAAGTGAAGATCCGGACTTAAACAACACCGCTTCTCCAGGCAATCAGCATGCCTCTCATCATGCAGATGAAGACTGTGTGGATCCTTCTAATAAAGAGTTTATTAAAAGTGAGGAGAAAATTCACCCAGATCTTGAGCTATTACTCAAAAGGACACATAACACACAGGTGATTAAGCCAAACATCCCTTCACTTAATGTGGAAGAAGAACAACAAAAGAGATGGGAGAGCAGAGTGAAACAAGCCTTTTTGCCAGACCTGAAATTTTCTAAAAGTATTAGTAAAAACATTAATAATCGCAAGCGTCTGGAATATGGTATTTGGCATGATTTGGAGCCTGGGGAAGTGCGATCTGACACTGAAGAGGACAGAGAGACCAAACCCCACTCTCCTATGCCCTCAACATCTATGCCTAGTGTAGAGAGGCCGAGGGTCGACAGGTTTTCAGACCCCAAACAAGCACACCTTGAAAGGAACAAGTTCTACTCCTTTGCCCTTGACCAGACCATCACACCCGATACAAAGGCTCTGCTGGAACGTGCAAAATCTCTTTCATCTTCCAGAGAAGACAACTGGTCATTTTTAGATTATGATTCTCACTTTGCAAGTTTCCGCAACAGAAAAGATACTGAGAAGGTAGAGTCAACACCACGACCTACGCCCTCCTGGTATATGAAGAAGAAAAAGATTCGAAGTGGGTCTGAGGACAAACTTGACGACAGGAAGGAGGAGCCCAAGCCGGAGGAAAATGAACGCAGAGAGCTTTTTGCGTCCCGGTTCCTTCACAGCCCCGTCTTTGAGCTGGACTCTAGGCGACTTCAGCATTTAGAACGCAAATATGAAGAACCTGAACAAACACTTAACCAGCCTCCTGGCCAGCAAGGAGCATTAGATGGTGAACTTGAGTCAGGACCAGTTGTCCTTTTCCACAGTCGTTTTTTGGAACTTACACGACTCCAACAACAGAAGAATAAAACTCAACAGCCACAAGAGGCAAAAGGAGATCTGATGCAGATGGATGAGAACAAAGTAGAAAAAGATCCTGTTCAGGAACAACCAGCTGTGCCATCACCTGAACCAACAGAATCTATTCCAGTACCAGAAATTAAACCCATCAGTCCTGCTGAAGAACTGATTTCTGAACCTCGACTCATACCTACTCCTGTCACCCAATCAGTGGTCAAGGACTTCCCTCTGCCCGAAGAGAAATGTGTTGCATTAAATCCAGCACTGGATCCATATTCACCTTTACCTTTTATAAAAGAAGAAGTAAAGGAAGAGACAAAGGAAAATGAACCTGTCGTAACCACACACCAACCACCAACTGATACATCATCTGATTCTGAAACCACACCGATGGCAGTAGCTCCTGAACCCACTTACACGGTGGGAAGTAGTAAACATTCTCAGTCTGAGGGGATCATTAATGAGGCTGCAGAGGATGTAAAACCCTTTTGTACAGAAAAAATTAGCCACTGCGATTCTCGTGAGGAGCATGTAAGACTGTTGGAAGCAGATGTTGGTCCTGACATGACACAGTCAGAAGTGCCTGAAGCTACTATTCCCACACCACCTATTCTTACAGAGGAAGTGGATGTAGTAAAAAAGGAAATCCATTCCACTGGTAAAGTAATGGCAGATCCAGAGGGAGAAAAGAAGCTTCAAGTTAATAAAGTGCAGAGACCTGTGGATAATGACACAAATAATGAATTAGTCTCACTGCAAAAAGAGCAAAAAACAAAAGAAAGTAAAAATAAAAAGGGCAAGCAATCCCCTGCTCAAGTGGCTCCAGGCACGGTTGTGTCAACCTCTGGTTCTGAAAAACAAGCAACACGCAAGAGTGAACGCATTGACAAAGAGAAACTGAAACGTGGATCATCCCCAAGAGCTGAATTGAAATCCACAGGCAAATCTCCAAGTCATGGATCCGATCCTGATGCATTGGAACAGAGCATACCATTAGGCAGAACAAGGCGAAGAAATGTGAAGTCTGTGTATGCCACCCCAGTTGAAGATGATGTGCCTGCTCGTTCTGGAAAGGAAATCACAGAGTCACCTCGCTCAGCACGAAAAAGGGGAACAGACAAAGATGTAACGCAACAAAATACTGAACATGATCCACCTATTCCAGCTCCTACAACTAAAAGAGGCCGACCTCCAAAGAATCGCAAACAAGGTGATGAGACTAAAGTAGAAAAAACCAAACTGGATAGTAAAGATACCGATTCAAATGAATCAGAGAGTGGTGATCGAATTCCAAGAATAGCGAAAGGGAAAATGTCCCCATATGCCGTGAAGGGTACAACAAATCAGATGTCTACAGTACTTGGAACTGGCTCAACAAAGAGGGGAGAAAAACTAGAGGTGGCTGAGGATGATGAGCAGGAAATGGATTTCACAGATGAAGATTCCTCAGCTTTACAAGAGTCAACAAGTTCTTGCAAAGATGATTCATCACTAAGACTTGACCAAAAGAAAGAAGAGAAAGACAAACATGGAAGGGAACTAGGTAGGGACAAAGAGGTTTTCCATGACAAGGGACTCTCTGAATTGACTTGTGAGGGGAAATCGAATGGGAGAGGAACAGATTCCCAAGCTGTAGAAGAGAAACCCACCTTGGAAAAAGAAAGAATTGTTAGAGGAAAAAAGTTGATGAAGACACCAAAATCTCCTGTCCTCAAGGACCTAAAGATCAGACTAAATGTCACGGAAGTCAAAGATCTTCTACAGTTAGGTGACGAAGAACTTGGGAATCAAGAAGACTCTTCAAAAAGAGTAGTACCCCCTGAGCACGCTGAGCATATGTTAAAGTGCACTAATGCTAATAGAGAAGGCGCTGCTAATGAAGAGAAGGAAAATTCAACTTTGGAAAAGAAGGAACTCCTGGAAACACCAAAAAGTTCAATTTCACAAGAGCTGGAGTTGGAGCAGGCGGTGGAGAACATTGCTAAACTCACAGACCCAACTTTTCCTGTAGAACCGCAGATGCCACCTGTCCTCCCCCCAGAAGTTAAAAGTGACCCAGAGGAGGAAAAGCCTTCCAATCCTGCTAGTGAGACTGAACTCATGGCTGCCATCGATTCAATCACTGCTGAGGAAGCAACTGTACCGTCAACCCATCCTCTTCCATCAAATGCAGACGTAGGTTCAGAACCTGAGCTGCAAGACTTCATTCAGCCTGTTAAGGATAAAACAACTCCACAGGAGGGGCCTGCCTTTCCCACCACACCGAAAAAGGGCACCAAGGGAAGACCTAAAACACGTTCTAAAGGACAAAAGCAAACTAGAAAAGATTTAAAAGAAGAACATTCAGTCAGTGAGGAAGTGGCGACTCCTTTAATAACTAGCACAGCTTCCGTTGTAAAGGTTGTTTCTGAAACACCTCCATCGGCAGCAACAGCTGCAGTTATTACTCCTACTAGTTGGAAGTCAGACCCTGAACCTTCAGCTGTCAAGGTTACAGATGTTAATGCAGAGCCTGTGTCGTCTTCTGACGAACACATTCAGCATCCTAAACCTGTGAACCCCCAATGTAAGAGTGCAGTGTGTCCAAAGCCTCAGCAGGTGCTGACTGAGTGCATTTCTCCTTCCCCAGCTCTAATAGCCAACAGGCCAAACATCAGATCCATTCAACAAACACATCCAACAATCAGAAACCCTACTTCTCCACCAGATTGGCATCACCACTCAAGAGATACAGGAGTGTCGTCCACATCTGCATTGACGTTACAACCCAAGGAAAACCACCCTTTGCTTCCAGACTCTGAAAACATGGATAACGATCATGGCACAAGTGACTTGAGACAAATTCTAATCAAACATAAGTCTTTATCGCTGCCAGGCAGCAGTTCTGTTACTGGTACTCTGCTCAGCCTAAGAGATCAGAATCCATCTGAAAGTAACACACCATCAGCTGTCGTGACAAATAAATCACCAATACCTGATGGTCGGATGCCGGCTCACCCTGCTCCAGCAATTGTTCGACCTCCAGCTTCACTGCCGTCTCCTGAGACCAAGTCTGTTATCTCTGTCATTGCATCCACAGCAACCTCTGTTATCAGTCGTGTTTGCAACCCTCCTGAACCCGAGGACAAAGTAAACATGAACATTGCCAATCCCTGTGTTGATATGGCTCTACCCAAGTCGTCCTACAGACCCAGTAAAGAAGATACAGGATCGTACCACGGGGCATCGGTCGGTGATGAGGGGGTGAGTGCCGGTCGGTTCATTGTGGAGAGCCCTGCTGTTACTGGTTCTTGTCCAGGTCTGAGAGTAAACACATCTGAAGGAGTTGTAGTATTGAGCCACTCAGGCCAGAAAACAGAGGGACCACAGAGAATTAGTGCAAAAATAAGTCAGATCCCACAAGCAACTGCGGGTGACATGGAATCTCAGCAGTTGGTATCCATGCCCCAAATAAAACAGGAAATGTACGGTCATTCTCATTCAGGACTTCAGAAGGGGCCTTCATCACAGACGGATCACGGACATCCTTGTAAGACAAACGTGTCTATCAAACAAGAAAACACGGCTTTGGAAAAGATGGAATCCAGTTATCAGTCTGGACCTCAAGGGGTTGTGAAACGCGTCTCACAGGGAAACCAGCAGGTGATGAGTTTCCATCAAGATTACATGCCAATGAAACACCCGAAGAAAATTGAGGGTTCGGAATCTCACGGTACAGATGGAGCCAAACCACAGTGGACCTCTGCTATAAGTCCTGCCATAAGTCCCCATTTACCTTCTCCGCCCGGCAACCATGTGGGCTTTGTTACACCAGCCGGTGACCGATCGGCCTCACACATCAGTGCTGTCAAACAGGAACCGAGATCCCCTCGTAAGTCAGGTCATCCTCACTCTCCGTTCACTAAAGTCTCCTCCCCCATTGGCTCCTCATCACCCAAGGGCATTCCTGTGATGTTGTCCACTGGCCTTCCAAACATGCAGCAGTTTATTACTACAGTACATCATCCAGAACAGTCGGTTATCATGCCGCCTCACAGTATGCCTGGGAGTTTGGGACGGATGTCTCCTCACCGCGTCACCCAATCAATTCCGGTGGGGCATCTCGTACAAGGAGATGTTCGAGTCAACACTCCGCCGCTGTCGGTAATGAGCTATGGGATGCATAGTGAGCCTCTTAGCTCTCACTGGTCTGGAGCCATGCAGCCACGACCCACCTCACCTCAGGCAGTAGGCAGAGACAAAGTTCTCAAGGTTAATTCTGGCTCTTTAAGAAGTCATGAGGGGGAACAGGAAGACACCCGACGCATCCACCAGGCTCCAGGAAGACAATCTGCCTCACAAATCAAACCAGAGGCTATGCAGTCAGATCCACGCGGACCTCTGCGTGGGAGCGTTCAGTTAGAGACCTACATGGCACAGAGAGACATGCGTGTGCTCCTACACCAGCAGGGAGAGCGTTTGGGCTCAGACCCTCATTCTGGACAATTTCAAGAGAATATTCCCTCCTCTTCAACGCCTTCCAGTCTGCCCTTGTCCCTGTCTCCAAGAGCTCATGTTTTGTCTAAAGGTATGTCGGAGAAGGACATGACAAAGTCATTGGAGGCAAAGAGGCCGCACTCTCCTCTTCCCAAAGACGGAATAATGGGAATCCGGCAGTCTGGGCAAGCAATTGCATCTCCACAGCGAGGTCCATTAATAACATCAGGATCCAGCAGCTCATTCCCAGAATACTCAGGGATGTACTCCAACCCAAGAGGCATCCACTCACAGATACCTGAAACATCTGTTGGACTCAACCAGCCACCGCTGAGCGTCACGCCAACCATGGTGAGTTCCCTCTGCTTAACGTTCCAGATTATTGATTTCCATTTAGCAAATATAATCTCACCAAACAGTAAAATGTTCAGATTTTGTCACTGTCATACACAGTTATGATTAATACTGACTAATTAAGACATAAACATACTATTATTGTTATGTTAAAATATGAAAACTTGAAACAAATCCAAGAACTGTACTCCTCACATTTGGATGTTTGAGGTCAGTTCCTTCTTATTCAGTTATTGTGGGACACGCGAGTCATTTCAGTGGCCTTCTGGTCACCTTAGAATCAAGTGCTTCTGAAAACAGCTAGTATTTTTTTCCTGGTTTCCTAAATGATTTTAATGAACAAACTAATGCGTTCTGAACGCTTTCAAAATAAGATGATTATGACATGACTGCAAGCAGTCAGAACACGAAATATTATTAACTACAACGTACATATTTACAGTTGTGAAAAGAAAATTAGAAATATGTCAGATCTGAAGCCTTACTGGTTCATTAACTAAAAACCGACGAACATTTAATCCCAAATGTTTTGGAATCAGTTTATTCTGTGTGCTACAATAGCACCCAGTATACTGGTGGCCCTTATAATGTTACCATAGAACACACAACAGCAGCACAAATGGATTGATTGAATGATTGATTACAAATAACCATGAATAAACATGCCATGGTGTCAGGGTGTTTATAGCAAAGATCATCGTAATTTTTGTAAATGGGCCGAACAATCAGGCACTGGCCAACTCGATATATACTTACATGTGGTTTTCAATATTAATGTTGTACAAGTAGAAACTTGAAATGCCACGTTCACTTTGTTGTTGGGATTTGCAGGCTGCTGACCTCCAGGCAAAACAAGACAGCAAAATGACGCAACCTGTTAATATGGTGCAGTTACTCACGGTAAGACAGACGCACCAAACCTGATTTATGTCCATGGTTTTTAGTCCATGAGGAAAGGCTCAGCTGACGTAATGCTTCTCTGTCTCTCATTGAAACAGAAGTACCCCATTGTTTGGCAAGGGCTGCTGGCACTAAAGAACGACACCGCTGCAGTCCAGCTTCATTTTGTCTGTGGAAACAAAGCTTTAGCCATTCGATCTCTGCCTCTACAAGAAGGAGGTACTCTGCTTCGGATTGTCCAGAGAATGAGACTTGAGGCTTCGCAATTGGAGAGTGTAGCCAGAAGAATGACGGTATGTGTCTGTTGTTTCCGGATCAATTTCTCCCTTTGGATCATTTTTTATCAAACAGAATCTGTTAACATTTGCTGTACTTTCTTTTACAGGGTGACAGTGACTTCTGTCTTCTCCTTGCTCTGCCTTGTGGACGAGATCAAGAAGACGTCCTCAATCAGACTCAGGCTCTTAAAGCCGCTTTTATCAACTACTTGCAAACAAAACTGGCCGCTGGTATCATCAATATCCCCAACCCGGTTACCAATCAGGTGAGACGGGATTTGATTTGCCCACTAGTGAGCATTTTGTGTCAGAAACTAAACATTTTGCTTTTAAAGTACAACGGTCAGATTTGATACTGAAAAAACGTGGTGACACTTCTTAATTTAATTGTCTAACTACAGTACTTCAGTCGAAAAGCAGGAGACTTGTTAGCAGGGTTAAATTATGATACGGTGGGTCTGACAACGTTCAGAAATATTTAACTTTTTTATGGTGTTACAACCTGCTGCTTTACTGTTTGTACGATAACTTACTCGGTCGATATATATATATATTTATACAGGTAAGCTGGTAAAGCACTGAAGAGTTCTATTGTCTGTGTGCTTGTGATAGTAAAATGATATTGCAACCAAAGTCCTGCCTGGAGTAAGAGGACCTGGTTGTAGCAGGATGAACTGAAAGCCATTCATGTCACAGAGAAGTAGTGAAGTAGTGTGAGATTAAAAGAGTTATTAACTAAACCTCTGATTTTATAGTCCAACATTCCTAAATAATTTGTATTGTTTATTAGGTTTGGACGGTGCCTTTAATTAACTGATACCCTGATCAAAACATTGGAATTTATTCATTATTAACATTAGCATGTGCTACAACATAAAGAAAATGAATGCAATTCAGTGAAAATCATTTTCAGTTGTGATGTTCAGTGAACTGATTGTAAATTCATATTTAAGCAGAGGTGCCAAAGCGCCTGACTTTCAGTTTGTGTTGACTGCTGTGCAAAAGTCTTGATGTGAAGAAATGCTGTAACCTAAGAATGGGTTCAAAATTTAAAACAATTTAGTTATGATCATTATAGAAACTGCAGTTCACATTAGTTTTATTACTACTTAGATGACCAGAAGCCTTTGCCCTGCATCTATTTCATTTTCAATGGGTCAATAATTGATTACATGTTTTCAGTGATGATACAACCATAGCTCACATAAATAATTAAGTTTTTTCTGTAAATTAAATCACACATTGGACTCAAGTCACTGGTGGACAGCTAACCACATTTTAATAAAAGCGTAGTTCATGCCATGTTTTGACCATTTTGAAACACTGTGTCACGATTGTGGATTTATGGGATGTTTTCTGTTTTTCCAGCCTGCTTATGTGCTACAGATTTTTCCACCGTGCGAATTTTCAGAGAGCCACCTGTCCCAGCTCGCACCAGATCTTCTCAACAGGATCTCAAGCATTTCACCACACCTCATGATTGTCATCACCTCTGTGTAACCTCCACTGCTGGGAGCTGTCCGTAGATGGATGTTCTCGTCGATGATCCTCAGGAATTCAGAGGAATATGAGAATTAGTTTTTGTCTTCAACGTATTGGGAATGTTAAGGATGTACCCGATTAACATTTTGGGCTTGTTTTTCTCCATCAGTCTTTTTTCCTTTGTCACTCTGGTGTTTTTGTCCTTCTCAAAAGAACTCAGGGATGGATCAAACCAGAATCAGTCTTATTTGACCATTTTTCTGCTGTATTTCTATTTATTGGTGTTTTATTTTTTTCCATGCTTGGAGGTGCTCATGACGTTGAACTAGTATGACTGACTATCTGGGTGGCCTTTTCTTTCATCTGTCTTTTGATTGTCATCTTAATTGCTTCATGAGAGGATCATTGAAACCATTGCACGACAATGGTGAAAAGACATTTCAGCATATCATTTTATATAATTACTTCCTCGCCAAGCCTTTCTTTATTCAGAGGAGGAAAAATTATCAAACATCGGAGACCATGCTGAGGACCACATTGCTCCTTTGATTCCACCAGCTCTACTCATCCTCACACACTACTGAAGCAGTTAAACCTGCTTTTGTGTTGAACAAGCTACAGTAAGATTTGGGAGATTTTTTGATTAGAAAAAACAAAACATTGTAAATATTTTAAATATTTAAACTTTAACGGTGAAACTTGGACAACTTGACCATGACTTGAACTCTGGGACATACCAGAATGCAGAGTGGAGATTTAGATGGATATCATTGATTTTTGGTTGTAAATACTTTAACACAAGAAGGTTGTCAAACTCTCCTGTGGAGTCTGCTGATGGCACTTCATATTTTGTAACTCAAATAAAACAAACTCCAGAAATGTTGAATATATGATATATTCCTTTATTTTTATGTTGTGCATAATACTTTGCATGAACAATGCCATTAAAACCTATTCTCACCTCTTTCACCTATTCTAAACAGGTGAGTGACAAAGGATTTATTTTAAGAGTCAGTTGGTAAATGTACAGCTCGTTTACAATTAACTTTTAAAAAAAGGGATCATAAGCCAATTTATAACACAAAGTGTGAAATGGGTCCTGGAAGTCCTCCAGAAGAAACTATCAGACCTCCGTAAGTCTGCAGGGAAATTACCATAATGACCACAGCAAGGGAGTCAAGCAGACATTTCAATTGTCCAGTTAAGAAAAGATCATTAAAGATGACCATTATGATCTACATTTATTAGTAGGTCCTAGTAAATGTCCTAATAAATGTCCTACAGCAAAATAAGGTATTGTGTAACACCTTACTGCTGTTACTCATGTGTCCTTTGACTAGTCATCCATTACATTTAGTAAACAGTTGTTCCAAACTTGCACGTAATGTAATTAATATGAAACGGCTTCATTCTGGACAGATTTTAGTGTCTTAACACTGAAACCAAACAAAGCCACCCGCTGGTCCTCATAATAGGAGATGTTCCTCTTCATGATGTCCATACAGGGTCCCAGCAAACGCTCAAAAGCCTGAACGTCAATGACTGAAAGGAATAGACAGTAAAATATGATTATCATCCCATTGCAGGATTTAGTGTCCAAAAAGGACCAATCAGATGTGAAACAGGTAGCCAAACAGAAGGCGTTCATCTTCTCTGAATAGGTGTAAATACAGTGTTTTATAAATCAGTGACTAACAGGTTAGTGGTATTAATGGTTGGCTGTTGTTATGATAGGACACTTTATAAAGTGTTTTGTGGAAAAAGTTCAGGAATCATCTTGATGCGGTCACCCAGAATGCAGTTCTGCACATGTTAACCTCCCAACTACAGAATACATGAGAACTAAAGAACAATCACAATACACTGGTCTAACTTGAAGTAAGTGGTGGATTATTTAAAAGTTTCAAGTCATCCTTGGTTAACTGCAGTTCTTAATAGAATATCTATAAAAATAGAACACTTAACATTCCCAAAATATCAAAAATTCATCCCTAAATTACAGGAAATATGCAGAAAATACAAGAAATACATTCAAAATTGTGCTCCCAGGAGTCTTTATCTGAAATAGCGAAGAGCTTTAATTGTTACCATGGAAAAGAATACAATAAATACAAATGACCAAAGCTAGAATAGCAAAAAACAGGCACCACTTCAGTACACATGTTGTACATTAAATTTGATTAAATAAAATTGATATAAAACACGATCAGGTCCGTAAAGCTTTGTCATTTGTTACTGCTGACCTCAAACTGATGTTATTAGTCATATTAACAAAAATAACATTTACAAAACTTCATTCAGTCACCATTCAATTATTGTGATGCGTTCAGTGACAGTGCTGGACCCGTTTTGTCAGACAGGTCACATGCTCCAGTATTGATCTGCTGGACTCCAGTTAAACATCACGTTCAGAGAGGAACGCTCAAAATTGTGTATTTACAGTGAATAATAATCTGAAAATTAGAATGAAGAACAAAGATTGTAGTATTGTCCTCTACATATGCAGCAGGTATTCTTACATCTTTGAAGTGTGCTTAGCTTCATTTTGTCATAAGGGTTATCATCTCTATGTTTTTGTCAGGTCAGATTGAGGTCTCACACCACCGTAGTGCCTTCACACACCAGAACAGCCTGAGCTGAGGAAAATGACCTGCTGCTGATCCCGACATAAAGACAGTGGTGTGTGTGACCTACCCAAACACTTTGTTTGTCCTACGGCGTAAACTGATGCAGCGCGGGGTTTGTTGGTGACCAGTGCCAGCTCCCCAAAATACTGGCCTCTTGAGCAGCAGGCCACCTCCACCTCTGTGTCATCCTCCATCTGAGACACAAACAGACCTGAGTCCTGTGGTTATTATTTAGGAGACATCACATATGACGAAACAAGAAGACGGATAGAAATGTTTAGATAACAGGATAATATGGATTCAGTTAGGAGTGAACATTGAACTTACTCTGCTTTTTATCATTATTTTGACTTCTCCTGACTCCACAATGTAGAAGCAGTCTGCTTCCTCCCCCTGTGATCACAGGACCCAATATTTATGAATTTAAACTATAGTATTTTCCACAGTATAAGACCTAAAAGCCTTAATTTTCTCAAAAACCGACAGTATGCTTTATAATCCAGTGAGCCTTTTATATGAAAAAGTTTTAAAATAGGCCATTCATTGAAAGTGTGCCTTATAATCAGATGCGCCTTACAATCCAGTGCGCCCTATATATGAAAAAGAATAAATACGGCATTCATTGAAGGTGCGCCTTATAGTCCAGTGCTCCTTATAGTGCAGAAAATACTGTAGTTATTGATCCTGATGAGGCAGCTCAGACATAACCCTCCCCTCAGAGTACCTGAGTTATTATACAGTCTCCATCTTTGAACACACGGACTCCCAAAACATCCACAATCTTCATTCTCTCAGTTGGCTTGTGGAAACGAAATTAAGCAGAATCACACAATAAATGCAATAAATCATTAATTCTGTTGATATTTTGTTTGTGCAGGTTGTAACACAAACCTCCAGAGACTTCAGAAGAGGAACACACTCAATAAAGGCCTCGTACATCTTCCTCTTCTTTGCGTTGTTTTTAACAATCAGTCTGTGAAACGTGGCTCGATCCTGCAGGAAATGAAAGAAGGATTTAATTCTGTTGGAAGACGCGTTCAGATAATCCCGATCATCCTCTGGTGGACTCACCAGGGCCCACAGGGCGCCTTCCTGTGCTGCGATGATGGTGGCAGCTCTCGGTGTGTTGTACATGAGAGCAAGCTCACCAAAACTACCTTTATTGTCGTACTTCCCAACACACACACTCAGTCCGTCCTTCTGCACTAGGATATCATACACACCCCTGGAAATAACATAACAGACAAGCGGTAGAAGTTTGAGTAAGACTTATAAAATATCGTCTCACTCAAAGTTCCAATGGAAATCTTCTCTCACATCTGGACCACGTAGAAGTTATCTCCATCATCACCCTGGTCTATGATGTGTTCCTGAGGTTTGACCGACACCTCAAACATGGCATCCAGAACCTGGGAGAACTGCTCCTGCAGGATATCACACAAAGATTTTAAAAACAAGACAGACACTAATATATAAGCACAAATGATCTAGGCATTAAAAGTGGTGATGAAAATCAGTTGAAGTGATTTGTTTCCTCTCTCCCACAGCAGCTCATTCAGGTGCCCGACCTGCTCCAGTGTTTTAAAGAGCAAAATGTCTCTGCAGGCGTCCTGAAGTCTGCGACGCTGCTCGTCTGTTTTAGGATGCACCACCCGAGGCTCTGCGTCGTCGTCCTCATCATCATCTGGGTTGTAAGCTTCTGCACAAACTGCAGCAGCACAAAGTCAAACCCTGACCTGTAGTCAGCTGACCCAAACCCCCTGAGACACGACGCCCCGTCACTGACCTGAAACTCTGCGGCTGTATTTGCTGCTGATGGTTTCTGCAGGGAGGACGGCGGTGGTGGAAATCACAGCAAATCAGTGTTACAGTAGGAAAAAGTGACTACATGAAAACATGTTTATCTTTGGCATTTTTCACATGTTGACCGGAGAATGAATGGGATTTATTTAGTATCATGTGATGCTAGCTGCAGGCGTAGCTGCAGAATGCAATAATCAACCTGTTTAATTGTTTATTTGCATCAGTTACATTAAAAATAGGTGTTTTCATATTTTAATGTATCAACAATTTCTACATTTCCTTATTTGTGAAGATTTTGGGTTGAAATATCCATAAAATGGTCGTACTTAAGAGTTCAATCTTTCATTTGTAGCAGAAAACAAACACAATTCAAACTCACTGATAGTCTCTTCTTCCTCCTCTTCTTTGTCATCCTTATTGGGCTCACTGGACTTTTTTTGAAAGGTCACTCCTGTTTGTTTGTGTTTAGAAGTCTGTTTGTTTTTCTGATCATTTCTTTGACCTTCTAGAATTTCTGTAAAATGCTGCACCGCAAACTCAACCAAGTCTGAAGGCCGGCGCCGGAGCACTTCCACCGTGTAACCCTGCAGCAGCTCCCTCAAACCTGCCGGAATCTGAGCAACACTCATTCTGCAGCTCCGAGGTCACAGAGGTCACGCAAATTTTAGGTAGTTAAATTTTAATTTAGACGTCAAAATATCAACAGCATATTGTTCCACAGACATCCAGATAGCCACTGTGGCAGCACACCACCTCTCCTATCCCACTCAGCAGATTATTGATTTCTTTATTTAGCACAACCTACTGGAAAGTATCGATCAGGACCGATCAGATCAGATGTAATTAAAGGCCGTCCGATAGATTACCCCTCAGTACTTGATGGTTTGACAAATAAAGAGTGGGATGGGGGGCTGGAGCCAGGCTGGTGTCATCTGCAGTAACAGACTCCTGAGTCAGGTTCAAACTAAAAACATCTCAGAACTTAAGCAAAGTCAGACAAGAGAGCTACACATTGAAGAACTGAAAGGGAAGGGAATGTAACTAAAATAAAAACAACAAATGATGTGGTTTAAAACTTTAAATGGCAGTTTTGTTAATAAAACTTAGAATGTCCATTTAAAGGACTTACCTGAAGCTGCTGCAGAATATGAGGTGAACCACAAGCGTGTTTTGTTCTTTCTAGCTTCAACTTTATTATGTTTTCCATGCAGAACTTTGACTAACAATCCCACTATTAATGACAAGAGTTGCATTCTGGATGTCGTTTGCTAAAGTAAGCTTTTAGAAGAGAGGAATATTCATCACTTTCATCACTACTTGTCTATTGCTTGTCTGTTTGACAAATAACTCAAACGGAGCTTTAACACTGTAGGAAGTACAGTAAAGGTTTATATACTTGTATTTTTATATGATTTTTTTTTCAATTTGTTTCCACATAAATTGATTATTCTCAGGTTATTATCCTTTATGAAACAAACCCATACAGATCTACAGAGAGCGTCTTATTTCTACATGTGGACTGTTTATTTCTACACATGTTTACAATTACAATCTGCTCACTGGACTCTCATCATTTCATACTGAAGCAGCACTCAGTGTGACCACACAGACAGCAGCAGACCTGCTCCACTGCTGAGAAACTGAAGACTGGAGCACAACATCATGCACCTTTTCCCTGATATGCACACCTGTTCACAGGCAACAAGAGGTAAGGCACACATGTTCAGGTCACTCCTTTTCTTGAGTAAAAACAACACAAATAAAACAGAACAGCAAAGGAAAAAAAAAGGAGTCTGACCATTCAACTGAGTGTGTGTGTGTGTGTGTGTGTGATAGTGTTCTGGTGCAGGTATCGTCACACCATCTCTGTCCCAAACTGTTGACAGCTCAGAACGAAGTCCCACAAGGTTTCAAATGTGATGAAGAAAATTAGAAAAATTGTAAAAGCTCTTGTTTAACTCATGGTGTGTTTAAACTGGTAATGACTCCGCCGGGTTCATGTGGTCTATTCCTGGGATTCACCTGTGAGGAGGTGCGAAGCCTTCATCACAGATTGGGGGCTAACCAGTTCAGAAACTTTAATGCACACTCAAATCCTAAGAAGCAGGCCTGAAAGAAAAGACAAACAGGAAAACGGTTTAGTTTTCTACTTGATGTCAGGTAAGAGTAAAAATCTATTTCCCCCATAGCGCTAGATGATCAAATAAGATCTAGTCAGAATCACATCAAACAAAAACATCCAGCTTACAACAGTCCACTGTTTCATCTGTTCTGAATCACAACAAAGTAAAACCGTGCGTCTGGAGATCAGCTGTAATTTAGAGTCCACAGATGAGCATCTGCTCTGGTCCAACGTTCCAGAGCTTCTCTAGAATCGTTCTGGAGCGGAAAGAGTATCGACTCACAGCGTTTGCAGGGAACGCTCTAAGCATGACGGCGTTGAAGCCCTTATAGAGCGACGCCACGCCCTCCTCCCGGATCAGCTCCCGCAGAACATCACGGAACCCGTTGGGGTACTTTCCTTCAGGAGCTGATGGAGAAACGTTAGAGGACACTCCGTCACAAACAAAAACAAGCAAACATTTTGTTTAGTAATACGGACCAAAGGGAAAACACTTTATTGGGAGTAAAAAGTGAAAGGCAAATAATAATGTTTTATTGTCGAAGGTGTTTCATAGTTTAGCTGAAGTACTTCAGTTCTCCAGACTGTTGGACTGAAACTTGTTCCCATTGACTCAGGACTTCTAGACATAATATTACTGAATCATTTGATGGCAAAGAAATTTTTACGCATTTTTCTTTGATATATCCTGCATTGAGGTATTTCCTCTCTTAGAACGCTTAGTTTAATGTTTTGCATATATTTTCACGACCAGAGGAGGGAAAGACAAACCAAGCTCATCTCTGAGAGACGATAAATAATTAAACTCTATGAAGACACAGAATCAGGAGAAATGTTTCAGAACCACTGCCGTCACTCAGATGAAACTCCATGACCTGGATGGAAAATTTTGACACCGAAGGCGATGAGTCCCTCGCATCACAACGGATATTTCTGCCTCACCAAACAGAACAAACCTGTCTGGAAGCGAGACTTGAGCACATCTGGTGGAATAGCAACAGCCCAGTTGAAGATTCCAGCCATTCCTCCCGCAAACAATACGCTCGGAACACTGAGGTCACTTTGGCTGCAGAAACACAACAATTCAACGGCTGAGGGTTTTTTTTAACCACCATGCAGGAAAAGTGTAAATAGTGAGTGAAGAGCAAACATTCACCTTTTTCCTGGTGGTGTGAGGAGGTTCTTCAGCCACTCGTAGGTCGTGAAGTACATCCCACTGGCTGGAACGTCTGAGTTGAAGAACAAAAGACAGTTTGTTGATAAATTAACAAGGATTCTCCCCGATGTTCCATCCAAGCTTCCAAATATGGCAACTAGAGAGCGACTAATAAGAGGGTAAATCTCCACCAACAGCCCCCTACATTTAACTGAGATGTGGCTCCTTTGGCCCAGGGGCCGCCTCCATACCCACTTTCATTAAAATCCATTCTGTGAGTGATCCTGCTGACAATTCACTCAACAAGTCAACAATTATAAATGGAAAAAAAATATTACGTCAGCCAGTCAGGGAATAACATTGAAATTCTGGAATAATTTGAAAAGTCATTCATCTAGTTTTGTTTCTTCCCCAGGACCAACAAGAAGTCATAAAAACACTGCTCTGTAAATGTTTTACGGTGACGGAGGCCGTATTGGTCGTGTTTGTTAGACCTCAAACACAAGTAGGACGTATTTCAGTGAGAGGAATGTTCAAGGATTCAAATTATGTATTATTTCCAATTATTATAATTCATCTGTTATTATTTCTAGCCTGGTAGGTTCTAGGTTCTGGTACCTCTCATGAGGGTCAGAGCGGTGCCTTTGTAGATCCCCCTGATCCCAGACTGTCTGTACAGCTGCTTGACACAGTCCATGGGTCCAGCATACTTCACCTGTCCTGTGGATGCCTGAATCTAAACACACAGAAACACAGATTTCACACCACAATAACAAGAACACACACACACACACACACACACACACACACACACACAAAGACAGGCTGACCTGCAGGAGACATTTAACACGCTCCCCAGGAGCCATGATGGCTGTGGTAAATACACCCGCCAACATTCCTGCAGCAAACAGCTGTGGATACCTGGAGGAAAGTAATGACACACACACACACACACACACACACACACACACACACACACACACACACACACACACACACACAGTGTTAGAGGTAGTTGTGGAGAGCATATAACTTCTGACAAAAGAGACGTCACCTACGTGAGAACATCGTCGGGTTTTTTCTGCTGTAGTTTTTTGCCGAGTCCGAACCCAAAGAAGCAGACGGCGAACATGGGCGTGACTCCGATGACCGGCGCCAGCATGCCTTTGTAGAGTCCTCTCACTCCCTGCATGAGAAAAGGATGATGGGAAACATCAACAGGATGGAGGATGGATACTTTGGTGCAATTTTTCGATTCCCGCTCCCGGCCCAAAAAAAAATACCCGGAGGTGAGCCGACAGTGGGAGGTGTCAGGCACCCTGTGTGTGTTTGTTTGTTCAGGGCCTGTAGATACTAACATATGCATGTGATTGGATTTGAACTAGAGTGTGCCACTAATTTCCCTTCGGGGATTAATAAGTGTGTGTGTGTGTGTATATATATATATATATATATATATATATAATTTTCATGTATGCATGTTCACCTCTTTGGCGAAGGTCTTCCTGAAACAATCGATGGTTCCGGTGTAGATCAGACTCTCTCCAGGTTTGGGGACGGGCTGCGTCTGCAGACGCACCTGGAAGAGAAAACAAAAACCTGAATCAGAATTTTTTTATTAATAAAGAATTAATAAAGAATCCCCGAGGGGGGGGGGTTAAAAAGGGTGGAAATTGCACGTGAAATACATTTGATCTCCGGTTCGGCTTTGGCAGCATTAGTGTTTTCTTCACGCCCCCCCCGATGCGTTCGAACACAAGAGTTCTACTTACTTTAATGGTGTCCAGCGGGTGTCCAGCGAGGACGAGGCAAACTCCTCCGAACCCCCCCGCGAAGAAGTTCTTCAGCGGACTGATCGTCGCCGGCTGTTTGGACATTTTGACTTGACGGTCTGCCGCAGGGGAAACACACCGACAGAATGAAGTCACGGACGTGGATCGTGGCGAAGGAACCCGCGGCTTACCTGGTCGACGGACGTCAGAGCTGCAGTCACCGCCGCCAGGAAGACCTTTGACCCACTTGTTCAGCAGCCTGTCAAACCTCAATCCGTGGTCATGTGACCTCATGTGGTACGGCTTCTGTTTGTGTCCGGGTGGAAACATTCTGGGTTTGTTGCAGAAAGTCCACATTAATAATACTACTAATAATATTACTACTACTACTATTGATAAAAATACCTTTTTAAGACACATATTCTTTTGAAAGAGTAAATAGAGCACTCTATACTACATAAAAATCAAGAGCCCAGCTTTGGATTTCTATTTGTTTTTTATTGTTCTTAGTAAATTATATTTTTTCATGTCAAGAATTTCTCCAATATAGAAGTCATCAATAATAAGGAACTGGCCATTAAAATTATAAAATGGTGTATTGTACTTTCAAAATGAATTTCAGAATGCACACCAAGCTGAACAGTTGACTTCAGTCTTGATTCAAGAGTTTCCACAGAATATTACATCTAACTAAAAAGACTAAATATAATATAAAGATATACAGACGAAGTTTTAAACCTGAATGTACACCATGATTTTCTCATTAACCACCGTGAAACACTTCCAATGTTAAAATATAACTTTATTAGTTTTATTACAACACAGTCTTTAGCTCTTCTGCTGACAATATTAATCCTGAAAGACAAACACAAAATTTCATGCTCTCTCTCTCACACACACACACACACACACACACACACACACACACACACACACACACACACACACACACACACACACACACACACACACACACACACACACACACACACACACACACACACACTAAACAGTCACACAATCAACGCACTAACATGGTAACCAAAAATTCACGGTTGGATTTTTGTCTACTTTGACGGAAACATATGATGGGGTCCAGAACAGATTGGTGAAAGCTAAGCTGGGGGAACAATGACCACTACTTCATGAGGAGGAAACCAGGAAACATTTATGTTTCTGTATTAAACTCATGGGATTAAAGAGATGATCTGTAAATCCACGCTTGTCTTACATCAATAACTGGAAACCAACACTGACTGTATTTTTAAATAGTGCAGAAAAGAACTCTCCACCATGAAACTGTAACTCAGTACAACACTAAACCATTATATCTAGCTATAAAGTTATTGTAGAACATTTAGTTAGAGTATGAATGCAGCATACGGACCCCCCGCCCCCACCCCCCTTTCCCATCCTCAGTCGGGCTTCTCAAGCTTGTTAAGTTTTGCATAAGTAAAAAATGATTCCCAATGTTTGGAGAGCAGGAAAGAGCAAAAAGAGCCAGACTGAGTAAAAGTGCAGGAGCCACAGGTGAGACTCATCATATTGCAGCAAAGTTCACTCTGCACAAAGCTCAGACACGAGCACACGAGTCAGAGTGTTTTCATCAGAACAGTAAACTTACTCAACTTGAACTGAATTTTTAATCATAATGAATGAAAATGATTTTAAGGAAGGAAGTCATACTATCATAAAGAAAATCATTCTCTCAGTAATACCACGGTTTGGTTCTGCTAACAGGGAAGCACATTAAGAGTCAACGTTTTCTGGTTTTCTACTGTAGTTCTAATATTGGCGATGTTTTGTAGAAATAGGAAATTCTGCTTTTTTTCATCACAATTTTTTAAATGTTTTCTGAAACTCAAATTGCTTCACGTTATTTTGGTTAAAGCAAAGTTTAGTCCTGGTTCCTAACTCAGTTTAAACTCAAATAGTATATTAAAGTTAGTTCATTCTATACTGTATATGTATCGTATTTATGGTTTTGTATTTTGTCATGTGTGACTGACCATTACAGGTTTATTGTTATATTGCCACAACATGTTTGATGAGGTCTATCAGAGAAGGGACAACTGATGTAAAACAGCATCATTAATGTGAAATCACCTTCATGCTGCAGCTCTGCAGACCGATTGGCTTCTGTTAGCACAGGATGGCACAGAATATGTATGCTCACAATCTTTGATATGCTTTTGGAAGTCTGAAAGGATGCAATAACTAACTAGCTAAGTCACTAACTAATGTTCAGGCTATATTTTACCTCCCTGCAGGAGTAGACTACAGCACGCCGCATGATACTGATATGGTTAATCCTGGTTCTCACTGATCTGTGGGAACTCCTTGTAGATCTGCTGTATTATTAGTTTATCCATCTGCTTCGCTGTCGCGTTGCCTTCATCCTCTCCTGGATCTTCCTCCTCCCTGAGAATCCTCTGCAGCGCCGCCTGCAAGTCGGACAAGCGGTGTCGGTGCTCGAGGTAGTCGGTTGAGCGTATTATAGAGTGCATGAGGGAGAGATACTCCATTCGCAGCTGCAAGATCAAGGAGAAAGGATTTATAATCAGTTTAGATACAGATGTGAAATCAGCCAATGTGGCAAGCTCATTTTTTCATATTTTTTACTCTTTAAAAGTTGAGAATGAGAATCAGTGTCTGTGAGGCGTCTGGGTCTCACCCTGTCTCCAGGTGAGAGGTCGGATATTTGTCTGACGGCAATGTCGATCATCACCATCATGTCGGTGCGGTAGAAGATGTCAGCCGTTTCTTGGCTAGAGAAAACATCCTGCAGGAACTTGAGAACAGAGTGAGGAGCAGGCGGGGTGTGTTTGAACATACATACAGGGTCGTCTGGAGAGGAGAGGGCAAAAAATGAACATATATGTGTCAGACGGCAGAAGAGAAGACTAAGGGCGGTGACAAATATGTGGTATTTTTACCGCCTCTGTTCAGGAGCAGCAGCACTTTCTCTGATAGAATCTTCACATTTTTCTTCTTCAGCTCCTGCATGACGACATTGCCGCTGGGTGCTAGGCAACAAAAACAGAAATGTTTTTATAAGGGATGAGCAAGTACACCACTATCTGTATCTGTTCAGCCATCTAAATTATCTGTACCCGTGTCTGTACTCGGAATGGGCGGGACTTAACCGGAAGTGGGTGTGATTTGAGCAGAAATGGGTGGGGCTTAAATCTGTATATTATTTTAAGTCTGAAATTGATATGGATTGATCACAAGTTGCTATATTGTTTATTTTAAACTATTTACAGAACAGCCTCACAATTGAGATTCAAAATAATGCTTTTGATCACAAAAGCAAGAGAACTATTTACACATGTTTTTTATGAACTCAGAAAATGAAGTGCATTAATGAATACAATGCATGCAATAGGAAATTATGAACTACAAAGTATGTATGAACAAGAACTGTCATACTCAACACAATTTCACAATTTTTTTGATTACCAATCTAAAGATATTTTATTTTTTAATAATTTCTTAAAATTATTTTGTTTACAGAGATATTATCAATTTATGAAAAAAAGGTTGTTTATTGTCTGTTGATGTCTGCATTTTACATAAAACCACTACGGATGATTTATTATTAGATTACAGCTGTCCTGGCGTCATTAACGATTACCGAGCAAATGAAAGCCTGTTCGTGAAAATATCGTCTTAGATGAAACCGGTCCGTGGCGCAAAAAATTTTGGGGATTGCTCGTTATGAGGATTTTCCTTCAGAAAGAGAAAGAGTATTGACGAGTTTTACTCATGTCAAGCTCATACTCATCAAAAATGCTTTATCCGTACCGGATACTCGTCTGAAATGAGTACCCGGCTCAACCCGTTTTTATGCTCAAACAACGTGGATTAATGGGAAGAAAGCTTTGCCTTTCAGTCAAGTCTAGTCAGTGCGCCCAACTGTTTAGCGAGCCGTCACTCATGTCTGCTGTGTAACGTCACCGGGGGCTTCCTCACCCGTGTGGTGCAGGTTGAAGGCCAGAACGAGGTTCAGGAAGATGTCAGGCAGCTGCTCTGTGGGGTCAGAGGGAAGCCCGTCCTCCACCACACCCAGCAGGAACTCAACAAAGTCAGCATTTAAGTGATCTGAAAACAGGGAGGTTCAGGAGTGTGATTATTTAAAGGACACATAATCTCCTTCACACATCTTTTAACACACCATTTCGCACTACAGACATAACCTTCAGACAAAGGGTCATCGATTGTAAAGCTTCACACAAAGTTCTTCCTTGATGATTGATAATGTTCATTAGTGATGGGCAGGCACAGACTCCAACATCATCTCAGTCACACAATGCAAAAAATTAATTTGGCACACACAACATAAATTCTTCCAGAAACATCACACGAAATGGACGATTAAATGGTCATTAGCAAAACTGAAGTCACTCCAAGAACAGAGTTAAGACGTGTGCAAGCACGCACATCTTTTTGGACTGAATGAATGGTTCAAAACAGCAATGTACCACAATAAAATAATCTAAATGTGACGTTTAATGAATGAATTTGATTGACAAAATATTATAGAGAGATGTTGTTGATTCCGGGGACGGCTATTTTACAAGCCAAATGGAATTTACCGGTCAACCCTTTTTTTCTTTTTCGGATGTTGTTGTTAATGTTGTTAATGTGATAAAGGTGAAGTCTGCTATAATAGCATATCTGGAAAGAAAAAATAAATAAATAAATGAATAAATGAATGAATGAACAAATGAATATTAGAAATGTTGATGGAACATCTTACCATAGTGATGATATGGCACCTGCTCGCCCATTGAGAAAATCATAGTCAGTACCAAAGCTGTGTAGCACATCTTCTGATGTTCTGAGAAAAGAGAAACAATCAAGAAATAGATCGCTAAAATGGTTAACCAATATTGATTTTAATTGTGATTACACATCAGAAACGTTAACATATCCATATTCTCACCTTGCTTGTCGGTCTGCAGGTCTCTGGCCAGCTCCATGGGGAGGATGGAGTTCAGGAAAGTGGAGATGATCGCAGCATCCAGGCTACACATCGCTCCGAAGACTTTGAGCAGCAGCAACCGCAGAGACACTCGGAGCTCCTGTAGAGCCACACAACAGGAACAACGAGCCAACGCATCAGAGGAATCTCAGTTTTAGTTTGTTCAATATAAAATACTGTGTTATAATGAATTACCATCTGATAATATGAAACCAGAGACAGCACATTCTCATAGTTGTTGCTTTTGCACATCCTCTTACACACCTCTGGGTCTGCATCAGTCTAGGAGAAAATAAGATAAACAACTGTCAATCGTCACAGCAGCAATTTATGAAGCAGCTTCCTGCTTCATACCAGTATCTTCCTGCTTCATACCAGTATCTTCAGCAGCTCCTCCAGGTAACAAGCGATGACTGCATGGTCCTCGTGAAGAGCCCAGCTGCGCTGCTGGGAGTCGTCCCGGTGACGGGCGAGGTCGCTGAAGATCACCTCCAGCCTTTGCTCGTCGTGACATACCTGCCCCCCCGGCAGTGCTGCACTCAAATCCTACAGACACCAAACCAAACGTTTGTTCCTTCAACCTGAAAAAACCAGCCCAGAGAAACGTTCCACTGCTGCTCGACTCGTCTAGCAAAAATGTTCTCAACTTAAAGAACACATTGTGCACATGAGTTACAACACATTAGCCCTGCAGTTAATGAGGTGAAAACAAAAAGATGTGGAATGCTTGAAACACCTGATTGGACTGTTTCACAGGTAAATCCGTCTCTTTTTATTTTTATCTATGTCAAGTTTCCTCTAGCTAGAAACACTGGGGTGACGTCTAACAGACCCACAGCACTTCAGGCCTTTCAACTGGATGAGTGGTGTTGGAATGTGGACTTGTATCACCATGGAAACACAGGATGTCACCAGAAACTTTAAGTGATCACTGTTTGGAGTTATGTCACATGCTATTAAACAACTTACACCCCCTGAATGGAACAGACACACCTGTCAGGAAAGTCAGCAGTGAATTTCAAACACGGTTCGACTCTGGAAAAACTGCACCAAAGAAAAAGAAACTGATTGATATTATGGGACCCTCTATTGTATTTCAAAACCACTCGTCGCAGACTGAGGTGTAAAACAGAACCTCTCCAACTAGAAAAGGCTTCAGGACGTGATGTAATGAAAAGTTTCTGACCTTGCTCTCCACCAGCGAGAGAAGAACTCGCTCCATGTCGGAGAAAGCGTGAGGTAAGGCCGTCTGCAGGTGACCCACCACCACCCCCACGGCGACCCGCGACAGTTCGTAACTCAAGCCGGTGTTCTTCCGTACCAGCTCAATCAGTTCAGCTCCCACAGTCATGAGAACTGGCTCGGGTGCAGTGGGGCTATGAGGGGGGCTTTCAGCGACAGATGGGGGGGCGATAGGCCACTCGCTCTCTGGCTGCTCCTCCACGTTGGGCTGTGAGGGAGGGGTGGGCTTTGGGGGCTGTGGAGCCATGCTTTTCTTTGCAGGAGCCGGTTGAGGAGAGGAGTTTGAGGGCGGGGCTTCTTGGAGCGGTGCGGTGGGCTTCACACGGGATGGCACAGGAGGAGGGGGGGTGCTGGAAACACTGGGCAGGCTGACATCGGAGGGGGAGGAGCCAGACTCCAGAGAGGTGGTGCTGATTGAGAGGGAGGGAGCAGGGGACGGGGGGAGAGAGGACCCCTGTGATGGAACCTCTGGATCTGTTGAGAGAGAGAGAGAGAGACACACAGAGAGAGAGAGAGAGAGACACACAGAGAGAGAGAGAGAGAGAGAGAGAGAGAGAGAGAGAGAGAGAGAGAGAGGGAGAGAGAGAGAGAGAGCTCTGGTTACAGAGAGGAGTGTGAACAGGAATGACTTGACTAAGTATAGAGTGTGTTTGTGCAGTAAAAGCTGCAGTGAGACACGTCAGCTAAAAGTAGCAGCAGGAACACGTTGCTGTGACAGTGAGGCTGAGGTGAAGCTGTGAGCTCTGTGGTGGAAACAGAACGCTGCTGCGCCCTTCAGGCCTGACCTGGACGCCGGCTGCTGCGCTGCTTCTCCGGCGGAGGTGGGGTGATCGGAGCTGCACGCCGAGCCTGAGGAGGCACCTGCAAGCAGGAGAAATTACACATTTTATTTATATAAGTACAAAGTATTTAGATATACAATGTGCCCTCACGCATTCGCGCATCAACGCTCGCAACTTCACCTCATCACAGATTTAAATTACCATAAATACTTCGTAGCTCTATCGCGGAATTCATTAATTGTGTGTGGTTCCTGGAACGCGTTAACCGCAAAGAACGAGGTTGCACTATATATATACATATATGTGTGTGTGTGTGTGTGTGTATATATCCCCCTGATCAATTTCAAGATTTTCCTTTATAAGTCAATGGTTGTTTGGATCAGCACTTTCGGTTAAATACATCATAAAGCAAACAGTGTAGCCGCAAGAGGGCACCACGAGCCAGTGTCTTATTGTGCCGGTCCCAAGTCCAGATAAATACAGAGGGTTGTGTCAGGAAAGGCATCCAAAGTAAAACTTTTGCCAAATCAAACATGCGAATCAATTCTATGACTACTATACCGGATCGGTATGGAATATTATTCAGTCCCCAGACTTAAATAATATTCAGGTCTGGGGACATAAAGTTTCCAGCCTCAGCAACTTTGTCACCGATTCTTGAAAATTGTTCACAAGAATCTGCTGATACGGACTGGAATCCACGCGACCTTCAACTTTAACAAGATTCACAGTACCTGCACTGGACACATAGCCCCAAAACATGATGGAACCACCACCAAATTTTACTGTGGGTAGCGTGTGTTTGTCATGGAATGCTATTCTTCTGCCATGCATTCTGCTGCTTCTTATGTCCAAATAACTCAAGTTTACATTCATCAGTCCACAGCACCTTATTCCTTGTGCAACGTGTGTTGAATAGTTGAACGATGCACAGTGACACCATCTGCAGCAAGATCATGTTGTAGGTCTTTGGAGCCGGTCTGTGAGTTGAGTCTGTACCTGCGTTCTTCCATTTCCTCACTACGTTCCTCACACTAGAAACTGACAGTTGAAATCTCTGAGCTAGTTTACTGTATCCTTCCCCCCATGATGTTGAACAATATTTGTTTTCAGGTCATTTGAGAGTTGTTTTGAGGCTCCTAAGTTGGCACTCTTCAGAGAAGATGTAAAAAGGAGACCAACTTACAAGTGGCCACCGTAAATACCCTTTCTCGTGATTGGCTTCACCTGTGTGTGCAGGTCAAGGGTCAATGAGCTTACCAAACAAACTGTGTTCCAATAATTAGTGTTAAAGGTACTCAAATCAATAAAACAAGGGTGCCCAAATGTATGCACCTACCTACTTTTGTTTAAATAATTATTGCACACTTTCTGTTAATCATATAAACTTCATTTCCCTTCTCAAACATCACTGTGTTTGTCTGCTATTTGATGTATTTAACTGAAATTGCTGATCCAAACAACCAGTGATTTACAAATGAAAATCTTGAAAAATGATCAGGGGTGCCCAAACTTTTTCATACCACTGTATAGAGATAAAGAGAGAGATTCAGCACCACCAGCAGACATGAGGCAGTGAGCTGCAGACGTGGGAGAGGTCACACTGAACTCACTGCAGAGAGCTGAGGGGAAGAATCCCTCCTTTACTGAAATAATGAGTGTTACGTCAGTTTAACGTATTTCCCCATGTGACGTCCAGAGGCTGTTCGTAAGTTGAATTGTTCATAAGTTATTTATTAAATTTCATTCAATAATCACCATTTCAGATCATTTAAATGTCATTATTATAAGTAACAAAGTACTATTTCCTGACACTTGCTAGAAATAATTACAGGACATTAAAACAACACATAACAAAATAAAATACTGCAGTACCGTAATGTAACTTATATGTCTACGTGTGTCTTTCTGCTGTTTGTGCTCACAGTCCTCACAGATCAGCTGTACGGCTGTGATCAGATGTTCAGTCTTACAGAGCATCATTCAGTTCACCACTCAGTGAAAACTACACTTGCAAATAGCGCAACAATTAAGAAATGATAACCCAGAATTTTGGGATTTCATGGCACACAGTCAAAATATTATTAATAGATTCATAGAATATGAAAGAGTCTCTGAATATAATGAACAGGACTGAAAATCTAAAGTGATTGTTGTGATCTTCTGGTCCTCTTCATGTGCTCGGGAACACTCCCAAGACCTGCTGTCTGTGAACTGAGTTCACAAACGACAGCTGGTACTCATGTGGAGGAAACACAGATGCCTTCTCTGGACCTGAGCTCATTGAAAATGGACTGAGATGAAGAAAAAAACACTACCCTGTGGTCTGACAAGTTAGAATTTTAAAAATTCTTTTACATGTAATAAATATTTTCTAATTATATATCATCTCTTGATCCAGAGTATTTGATAAAGAGTTTTAATGTGCACTACATACATATTACCTGGTAAAAGCCCTGTTCTCGCTGCATGTTGTCCATGCTTCCTGACATCGGCATGGAGCCCTGGCGCCCGTAGTCTCGGTTGAGGCCATTGGGCGGAGGAGGCGTCTGGCTCAGAGATATTTCACTGCTGGAGGTCGGGAGGCCTTGTTTATGAACAGAGGAAGAGGAACTTCGTCGTGCCAGGGTCTCCTTTCTGTGATGGATCAATTTCCTATGACAGAAGCGAGCCATTCATACAGAGAAACCAGTGACATAATGTCTGAGGTAGGATTTCACATTTCCACTCACTGCAGGACATCTCTCTGCTCCAGATTGTATTTGCCTCCGTTCTTTAAGGCTACGTTGTGGATTCCTTCGATTGCTCTGTCAATGGACTGCAGCACCTCATCCTGCTCTGGAGCCTGAAAGAAGGGGACACAGCGGAGGAGGAGATGAACATATTAAACTTTAATGCACATAATTATTAATTAAACTTTAACCAAGAGCAGAGCTCTAGCCGGAGGCGTGTGTGACAGGCGCAAACAAACTGGGGCACTTATCTAAGAAAAAAAAAAAAGCCTTTTAACTGGTGACACGCTCACAGAGGCCATTCCTTCTCAAACATCTGCAGCTTCTGACATTAACTACAACATTCCTACCTGAACGTGGGTTTTACAACATACATGTTCTGACTGGCTCACAATACATCCGGATCCGTGGGAACGCCGTGGAACACATGTGGGTGTGACTGGATCCCAGCTCCCTTATGGAAGGAGGAATCCACTCATGACTATATAATATGATGTGAGTGTGTGTGTGTGTGTGTGTGTGTGTGTGTGTGTGTGTGTGTGTGTGTGTATTTTAGTGGGGTCACGTGACCTCGGGCTGAGCAGAAACAATGGCTTTCTGTCTCATATCTCATTCTGTCTCATCCTCTCCTGTCTCTCCTCTGTCGCAGTGAGCAGCTGCAGTGCAGGAAGGCCATGACTCTTCCTCATCCGACCACTCCAGTCAATATGGGGTCTTAAAGCAGCGTGTCTTCTCCCCATTGGTGACAATAACAAGCAGTTAGCTTCAGGCTTGCATTCCACAACAGACAAACTGTCTTTCTCCATTGCATCAATTCCACACTCAACGCTTCTCCTCACTATTTTCCTTAACCTCAGCCGGATATGCGTTTCTTTACATGTTTTAATGGTCAGGAAGTGCTTTACCTGTATTTTTTCGATGTATGAAGCTGGTATGTAGCCCGTTTCTCCGGAGGTGGAGCGAGAACCCAGCCACCAGTGTTTGTTGCTCCTCTCCAGGATTAAGAAGCTTTCTCCGGCTGAGAAGTGGAGCGAGTTGGGCTCCGCGGATCGGAAGGCGTACAAAGACCGGTACATAATTAATACTTTAAATCAACTCCCACAGCGAAGGAAGGGATTTCAGAAGATATGAGGTCTCCGAGGGCAATACGAGCTCTACTGGAGGTGATTTACAGAAGATATGCAGGCATGGCACAGCAGGTCTCCGCTGTCTATTTACCATGCAGCTCAGATCATCTGACCCGTCATTCCGCCACATGCCGCTTGAGGCGCTGTTAGTTCATGGACACGCCCCCAGGCATTTTAATCAATGGCAGAGCCGTTAAAAACAGTTTAACGTTTGATTTGTTATGCCTGTTAAGGTTCTCAATTATCCAGGTCATGGTAGATCTCTGTGCTGAATAAAGTCAACATGACTTGTTTGTTGGCAGTTTAAGAAGTGGGAGGCATAGATAATTGATTTATATTTGAATTTGGGTTTTAGACTTAGTCAGACTTTAGAAATGGGAACCATTTTTTGTTTATTTTTTAACACAACATGAATCACAAATTTATTACGAATATTCATGTAAGTAGAAAAAGAGGGCGGTTAGGTTTGTACCTTGAGATAAAATTTCCACATAGTTAAACTTCCGGTTTGATCGATTTGGCGTTGTACAACACCGGAAACAAGCGGCTAGTGTTACACAGAATGTTGTCCCCCTTGTCGATCGCCAGCTAGTACGCACTGTCAAGCATGGCCAGAATCCTCCTCCACGGATCAACTCAGGGGTTTTCTCTCTACTCTCGGGCAGCGACAGGTTTTTTAAGGTATGATTCAAAATCAGGCGTGTGATTGTTTTCAGAATGGAAACGAAAGTTTAGCATGCTTTTAAATGTTGGAATCTCACCCCTCTTTGTGGAACCTGGAAGGAGAGGTCATTAAATCTTCACGGAAATAATTTAAAATACAATCGCCGGAGTGTTGATGGCTGCTGCAGCAGATGACACACGATCATTGTAAGATACGGAATGTAATGTGATGTTTGAAAGATCTATTTTAAAAACAACAACATGAAATTCTGAAAAGGAGACATGATTGTGGAGCAGAAACTGGCCTGATTCTATTCATGTCAAAATATTTCCTGTTAGAAAAGAAATGGGAGTAAGCATGTGCGTCATGCTGGCATGTGTGACTCCATCAGCATCTCACTTTATACAGCATCACTGATAGAAGGTGACAGAGCAGTAATTCACACCTCAGTTCAAATTATGATTGTTTAAGAGTCTGGGAACAAAATGTATATCTAATGACTTGAAAAAGGGTTTCTTGGACACTTCTTTCCTATAAAGACCAAAGGTCTTGTCTATCAGTAATGGCAACAGCTCTACAGTGCGCTCTGTTTTTCATTTTGTGAAATAATTAAAGCTTACAACTGAGACACTTATTGCAGCTGCTGGTCTGTCAGCCCCAGTGGCAATATAAGAATAATTAGTCATTTATAGTTAATATAATATTTTCCTAACTTGGTGTGCCTGTCTTTCGTTGCAGCCCGTTTCTGTGTCGTACACATAAATTAAATCCCGCCGATGATGAGTTGTACCAGCGCACCACCGTGTCCATCATGAAGAAGGAGGCTAATAGAGTTATGATCTACAGCTACAGTGACAAAGGATTCAACATCAGTGGCAACCAAGTGATGGGTCCCTGTGCTGTGCTGCCTCCTACCATCCTCCAGTGGAACGTGAGATGAATAACACAACTACACTCCTGTCAGTTTGTCGGATCATGTCTGTTTGTCCTTCAGTCATGTTCGGTTCAATGACAAACAAACACATCATTGGAGGCTGACTCGTCAGCATGTCATGTTTGATGTGGGCTTTTTTTAAACTCTCCACAGGTTGGCAGCTACACAGAGATCACAGAAGAAAGTGTCTCACTTTTCCACATGGTTGTGCCAAGAATCGGTAAAAATAAAAATGACTCTGAATTTCTGATGAAGGAGAAAAATGGAAAAGTGATTATTATCATTCTTCCAAAATGATTCTTTCATTTTAATGCCAGAGGTAGAGAATGCTACAGCGACAGGTTAGGATCTTGAAGGCTGTAACACAACTTGCCTTATTTTATTCATACATTCAATTACTTTGGTTACCTTCATGGAATCATTGATATTCTTTGTTATTGTTTTCTTTGATATTCTCTGTATAATCCTTTATGCAGAGATTCTTGTGCTAGGCACAGGTGCACGGCTTGAACGAATTAATCCCTCTGTCCTTGCTCTACTTAAAAGAAAAGGCATCGCTGTGGAAGTACAAGACACGGTAAAGAACGCCAAGTGTGTTAGAGTACTCAAGTACACAATCTCTCACAGGAGGAAACGATTTCTGGTGCTTTTGAGCTACTCTGATTTATCTTTCTGTTTGTCTTGCAGCCGAATGCCTGTGCCACCTTCAACTTACTATGTAATGACAGGCGTGTAGCAGCCGCTGGTCTAATCCCTCCACCCATCATCACTGCTCTGAAGCTGACTGAGGAATAATTGCTGTGATGGCTAGAGATGCTAGGACTGTTTTATGCAGATGGAGGGTCGAGGTTTATGAATGAGCTCAGGCCTGTGAAATGGTTCTTGTCCTTTTACACAGCTCCACCCATCTGATGTCCAGGACTCAGATGAAGTACGGGGACCCATGACAGAGAAGGTGTAATATGCTTGTGTTTATGAGATAATAAAGTTAGTCTTTATATGGAACAATATGGATGTTTTTCCACAAATATAGTGAGAAACAATCCTGTAAGTCATGTAATAATAAACTATCAAATATTGACTTGGTGTTTAAAAAATAATTACCTGGTGGCTCGAAACAAGGAAAAATGTTTGCATCTGGATAAATTAGTTTGAACTACTTGAGACATGGACACAGATCGTAACATCTGACTGGTTTTCAATCTAACAATCAGTCTCCAGACTTCATGCTGGTTTCCATTTGATTCAGCTACACTTTGAATTGCCCACTTACTACTTGTGCTTTACTTAGAGACACAACACATAAGCTTTGAGATTGTTTCTCATTATTTTGAGTTTTTGTATTTATATTAAGGCACTAAGTTAATATTTAGATATTTTTAACCATTTATTACTTTTTTATGTTTGCATAAATGTATGATAATACCTGCACGGAACTTTTATTATTTTTAAAATACATGTGTTGCAGACAAATGTGTGTTAAAATTGACAAATATTTGTGACTATATTCCAGCCATCCATCCAAGGTAATGATGGTGATTGTCCTTAATTTGGTTAAGCCTCTTTACTCATGCGTCAGTCTGTCATCTGCCTCCAGCAGGCTGCCACCAGTAGCCAGTGTGCAGCACATGGCATTATTCAGTGGCTTTGTCCTTCTCACACATAATCTCCATAAATAAGAGACTCCACAAATCCTCAGCGCACCAGTGATTCATTTGTAATCATCTGTCTGTGCCAAATGCTTGAAATTGCACTGACTGTTTAAACCCTGTCACTCACAGGATGTTCCATTCATTTGCTGATGTTAAAAATCTGTCAGAGAATAAATTAAGTATTTCCAGTCAAATATCATTCATTATAATTATTTACTAAAGAATTTTCACACTGAATGAGGAGGCAACTGTTGCTATAAAACATTAGTGCTGAGTATGAAGCTGTCTTAGAGAGATCAAGTAATTATCCAAATATCATTCAAGTCATTTTCACTTGAAATGTACACAGCATATGTTAATATCTAAACATTGCCTTAAATAAACAATCGTGCCCAAGATTTTACTTTGGGATTGTAAACAATAAAACCTATGAATTGATGTTAAAAATGATTAGCATTATTTTTTGTCTATTATTAAAACACTGCAGATTCAAACGAACGGAATATAAAGGATTAACAGAATGAAAAAATGTTTTTCAAGCTATTTTTCAGCAACATATGTTTTACAACATTTCACAAAACTGAAAGTTTTAGTAAATAAACTACAGTAAAAACACACATAACACCACATGGGGCCTCCTGGTTGTGGGATGGTTCGGTCCTGATGCTGGAATCCTCCTCAGCCTTCATCGTAGTCTTCCTCAGCCTTCATCGTAGTCTTCCTCAGTCGTCGTTGGAGCTGTGGGACTGGTGTCTCCGCGCGTCTCTGAAGCACAGCTCCGCTCCTGTGATCCGGTGGTACAGGTCCTTGATATCCTCGCACTCGTTCTCAAAGTGATTTGTTGCATCAAAAGACCGGGAAATAAATATCTAACAAATTGTAAAAAGAACATACATGACACAAAAAATACATTTATTTTCTTGTTCATGCTGCGTAATCCACACATTCCACTCCTTACCTGACTCCTGCGTCCATCGTCGTTGGGAATTAAAAGGTTGCGAACTGAGACAAATCTATATGGAAGGAGACATCGATCATAGAATTAACCTGACGTTTGAAATGTTTTTACAAAAGCGACTAACAGTGTATGCCTGACTTCTGCATGATGGGTTCGAGGAGCTCCAGCGCTGGTTGAACTTCTTTCTCCGGGTTCTTGGTTTCTGCGGTGGTGCTGACTGTGGCGATGTAAAGCCCGTCTTTGGCCACATTGTGAGCGTGGGACACCACGGATATATAGATGTCTGCGTGGGCAAAACACTTCATATGAGTTATAAGTGTCTGTCGTTAACTTTGACATAAATATTTCACCAAATGTTTTCATACAAGTCATACATCCGGCAGTAACACTGGAATAAAACTGAAATGTGAACCTGATTCTTCACCTGATTTTCTGTCGAGCTGCGTCTGTGGGATGATGATTTGACAGGAACTCGCTTTGTGGGTGTTTTTCACCGGGTGATTCAGCAGACATGTAACTCTGATCACTCGTCCCACTTTCCTCACTCGGCTATGAACGTAGCTCGGATCGCAGATGAGCTGCTTACAGTAGAACAGCTGGACAAATGCAGCAGAATTAAGAACTCATTGCACAAAAACACAAGACCTCCTTTGTTCAGCTCATACAGCAGATCTTAAAATGATTTCAGATAAATTTAAATAAATTAAAATAATTCAGAAACAATTGCAAACCCGTAGCCAAACAATGTTTTTGCAGGTATAAATATTTAAATGATTATATAAATAATTGCTGAGTATATTTCATTTCTGGTAGTAAATGATTAATGAAAACATTCCAGCTGCCTATCTAACAGATTATAATAAATTATATTTTATAAACTCTTCTGTTCTTGATAAAATCCAACTTTAAAGTCACTAAAATTTGTCTTGCTAGACATTTCCCCCTCATCTTTTCTTTACATGTGGGTTCACTTGCCTTCCCATCAGACCTCACTGCGTTCACTCTGCCGTTGTCCATCACAATCTCATCCACAGCTCTGTTTAACAGGAAGGTTCCTCCATATTCTGCACTCAGTCTGAACTCAGAAACAAGTTGGATAAACTAACACGGTCCACAGTTACTGTATTCCTGAGCATTTCATCCACAGTTTAAAAAAATTAATAAATGATGTGCTGCTCTATACAAATAGGATGATGAAAAGATTTCAGGAGAACCTGGCAAATCCCTGTGGCAGTTCTCCCAGCCCATACACCGGATAGATGTAGGGACTGATTTCATGGCGGGACAGAGACTCTGAGTACAGCTTGATCCTTCTGATGGTCTCCAGACACGGCTGATCCAGGTAACTAAAGGGTCGCCACAAGACTCAGCAAGTTTGAACTCCAAGGATCATCTTTTACCTGGTTTGTGGGGGTTCATGTGACTGACCTGTCATTGCTGTGTAAGGCGATGGCGTGACCTGTGAATTCTATGACATCCATTCCCAGGTCAAAGTGACAAAAGAGGTCCCGTGTGGTTGTTTTCTCAGGTTCCATGTCCTGGTAGGTCCGAGGGTTTCTCACATCAAAGTTCAGGGCAAAGAGCAGCAGCTTCCGGAACCTCCTCTTGTCAAACATTCCCAACAGATCTGAGATTTTATTAAATATACACTTGGTTATACGTAGTCAAGAAATGTTTAAAAAAAAAAAAAAAAATTCTGTTCATTACCTGAAGCATGGGTATCTTCCTCTGTGCCGGGGACTTTATGCACTTTGCCTGCTTTGTAGACGTAGCTGCCTTGGACAACTTTGAAGTCCAAATACCGAGTGACCTCAGTGTGCAACAAGATCTTCACCAGATCATCTGATGTAAGGACACAATACAGAGTACAAAAATGAAGTATTTACCCTCATTTACACTTACATAATTCAAACAATTTATTGTACAAATAAACTAGTCTCAGTGACTACCTGCACCAACAATCAAGTCATCAAACCACAGCAAAAGCTTAAATTAATGTTCTTGTTCATCAGAGCAACAACAGTTTAAGAAAAAAACAACTAAAAAAACCCCCCATTTACATAGAAAACAAACACCCATATGAAATTCTGAAAATGTACACATTTATATATTTCTTAATATTTTGTTATTCTATAAATACAAAAAATATACATACAATCCAGAAACAAACTGACTCATGTAATTGTATATTTAATTATATATTAATTAAAACACAATATTCCATCCATCCATCCATGTTCTTGGAGCGATAAATTCACCTAATCTGCTTGGTTTTGGATGTGGGAAACCAGACAATCCACAAACATACAACAACATACCCACAACATGCAAACTCCACACAGAAAGGAATCGAACACAGAACCTTCTTGCTGCGAGGTAACAGCATTACCCACTGCTCCACTGTGCTGCCCTATATTATAAAACATTAATAATTATAAATATGCCACATTTTTACAATAGACATCTCATATAAATTCATGAAAATGTCAAAAGGTGTCTCAAAATGTTAACAGAGTCAAAACTAAAATCTTTGACCTATATCCTAATCTTATTCAGAATCCACTGACTTGGATCTCAGCCAATCAGCCTGCAAACGGTCTCTGAAATCCATCGAAACATTTCTGACATCTCTTGTAAACAAACAAACAAACAAACAAACAAACAAACAAACAAACAAACAAACAAACAGATATGGGTGATTGGATGTATTTCAGGTTCAGGCTCAACTCTGTTGGCAACAGTAAAAATCAGACTAACACTTGGCTCTCACCACTGGCAAGAAAGAATTTGGGGATAAGATCAACATTCCACTCTTTTCCGGAGTCCATAAACTTAGCAGGACCTGGAACCTTGAATTTCTTGTACAGCTGTGAATATAGAAAAAGTAGATGATGAACACCACTGATCAGGAAGCATGTGCATGAACGCTCATGTGATGTTAATGTTCATGTGGACACACCTGCTCAAGGGGGGAAATGGAAGCACTCTCTCCTCCACAGTAAGAATTCCTGTCAATGTGGAGAACCTTTTTCCCACTTTGAGCCAACAAACCAGAGAGGATGCATTCCTGAGATGAACAGGGGTTTAGGAGAACAGTACACTGTCAGGATAGGGACCGATTACAGCATAATGATGTCATCCCTTCGTTGTGAGTCTCTCAATCAACCTATGGGTGCTCAGTAGGTCTGTGAGTGAATGAACCGTGTACTAGATACCATTTTACTTGTGATTAAATGAATGGAATGGAATGATGGAACAAGTAATTCACTTAATGTTTAGGATCTATGTACAAAAGGTTCATAGGTTCATGATAATACTGAATATTTTAATCAATTCTTAACATACATGAATTAAACTATTTTAGGTCAGTGAGATATTAGCTGTGGTCAAATATAAACTCTGCTTACATATCAACTCTTTGCAATAACAAATTAGAATTTCCGTGCCCAAAAGTGTAGCCCACCAAATGTAATGTCTCAGGAAATGACAGATATTTGCAATTTTCCCTACACTTCAATAGACTACTTGTTTATAATGAACAGTTTTCTTACCTTCAGTCCAGTTCCCAGAACAATAATATCATATTCCTCCATCTTAAAGTCTGTCCACTTGTTGCTCACTGATTCATTGTGTTTTAGAGCTTCTCATCGTGTGTGTCTGTGTTTGTTTGTGTGCAGCAGCAGATGCATATTTGAAGACAGATAGAGACAGGTATGATGATGACAAGTGACAGTAATTGCATTGTAGTCCACCTCCCATAATCCTCTTAAGACTGGCACATCTATTTGTGTGTGTGTGTGTGTGTGTGTGTGTGTGTGTGTGTGTGTGTGTGTGTGTGTGTGTGTGTGTGTGTGTGTGTGTGTGTCTGTCTGTCTGTGTGTGTGTGTGTGTGTGTGTGTATGCATGTGAGCAAGTGTGTGTGTGTGTGTGCGTGTGTGTGCGTGCGTGCATGTGTGAGTGTGTGAGAGAGAAAACTTAATATATATCAATATGATATAATATAATGCATAATGTTTCTGTGACACATTTAATAACTGTAACAAAGTAACAGAGTCTGACTAATACTGTAATGAAATACAGTGCGCCCTCGTGCATTCATGCATCAACGCTCGCGACTTCACCTCATCGCAAATTTTTGGTAGGCAGTCATGTGATACTGTACGTGCATTTTATTGGCTGACGGCATCCGGAAGTGTGATACGTTCAGTGAGTCTCGGACTTCCGTGAGACACAAAAGTGCTTTAAACAGTCGATAAAAGTGTGTGAAAAGGTAATACAGATAAAAGATGGTTTAATGTCAGTATGGGGAGGGTTCATAAACGTTTAAATTACAGTAAATATTAATGTAAATACTTTCTATCGCGGAATTCGTTAATCACGTGTGGTTCCTGGAACGCATTAACCGCGAGTAACGGGGGCGCACTGTAATGGAACAATGTGTGATTAAACAAATGGCTTTTACATTTCACAACTGTGACACAACTCATTTCTATCCATCCATCCATCCATCCATCCATCCATCCATCCATCCATCCAACCATCCATCCATCCATTCATCTTCAACTCCTTCCCTCTCCACAGACACCTTATTTAGTTCTTCCGGGGAGGTTTATGAGGTGTTACCAGGTCAGCCGAGAGACACATTTATATGTATCTTAAAAAGCAACAACAAAATTTAACATAAACTCTTCCATAAATAGACTAAAAAAGAAATCATCATTCGTGGTTTAGGGGAACTGCAATGGCTTCTTTTAAATTTGTACAAAGCCCATATGGTATATAAACCTTTTTTATGTCTCCGACCTTTTAATACGTTATCAAACACAAAACGCCCTGGCATCCTCCAAAGCTGGTCTTGTAATCATGTCCAAAGCACTTCACAGACAAAGAGGGAAAGCTGCTTTTATGAATTATGCACCAAACTGTGGAACACCCTGCCCTTTCACATCAAGAGGGCAAAGTCTGTGAGCAGTTAAAAAAGAACTTCAAACATGCCCTTTTGTATTTTAGTTGACCTATTTTTATTTTGTCTTTCATTCTTATCTGGCATGTAGGTTTTGTTGTTGTTGTTGTTGTTGTTGTTATTATTATTATTATTATTATTATTGGTTGTATAGTAGTAGTAGTAGTAGTAGTAGTAGTAGTAGTAGTAGTTAGTAGTTGTTGTATTCAAATTATACAACTATATTAAATACAGCTGGTGAACTAATAAAAAAGGTTCTACTCAGTGCTCTGGGTTTACCATTCCATGTGCGGGTTTAATAAACTGTCCCACCGTTTTGATGATGCTGCTGATTTCCACCAATGTGTCTATAATTACCTTTTCATGCAACTAAGCTTTTCTGTTTTGCACAAAATAATCTGTATCATCATAATATTCATGTATAATCTGGAAGGAAAAAAGAATGACAGGGAGGACGATATTAATGCTTAAGCAACGGTGAATGAAAATGTTGAGTAAAATTTATTCATTACAAAGAGGGAAACTATTCTTCAGATTACCTATTCAAAACAGGACATCGGACAGCCATCGACTTCACGGGTCAGGAGGATTATGAAAATCATAATCTGAAAAGTAATGAGTAATTAAAATGCCAGATTTAAATGTGGAGTAAACAGGACAATATCTACTCTGGCAAGTAATGGCGTCACAGTATAATGCGTAAAATAATGTAGCTACAAGAGGGCATAAGCCAGTGTCTTATTGTGCCGGTCCTAAACCCGGATAAATACAGAGGGTTGTGTCAGAAAGGGCATCCGACGTAAAACTTTTGCCAAATCAATATGTGAATCGAATATATGACTTCCATACAGGATCGGTCGAGGCCAGGGTTAACAACGACCGCCATCGTTGCTGTTGACCTACAGGGTGCCGATGGAAATTGGATTACTGTTGGGCAAAGAAGGAGAGGAGGAAAGTGTGTTCGTAGGAAGAGAGAGAAAAGGAATGTCAAAAGTATAGGACTGAGAGTATGGATGCTGAATGTTGGAACTATGACAGGAAAAGGTAGAGAGGTGGTTGACATGATGCAGAGGAGGAAGGTAGACATACTGTGTGTCCAGGAGACCAGGTGGAAAGGTAGCAAGGCTAGAAGCTTAGGAGCAGGGTTCAAGCTGTTCTATCATGGTGTAGATAGGAAGAGAAATGGAGTAGGAGTTATCTTGAAGGAGGAGTTTATTAGGAATGTCCTGGAGGTAAAATGAGTGTCAGTTAGAGTGATGAGTCTGAAGCTAGAAATCGAAGGTGTGATGTTCAATGTTGTTAGTGGGCATGCTCCACAGGAGAAGGAGCTCCATGAGGAGAAGGAGAAATTCTGGTTGGACTTTGATGAAGTGATGCAGAGCATACCTAGAAGTGAGAGTTGTCATTGGTGCAGACTTCAATGGACATGTTGGTGCAGGAAACAGAGGTGATGAGGAGGTGATGGGCACGTTTGGTATTGTTGGAGGACCGCAGAAGGACAGATGGTGGTTGACTTTGCAAAAAGGATGGAAATGGCTATAGTGAATACTTTCTTCCAGAAGAGGCAGGAACATAGGGGTGACCTATAAGAGTGGGGGTAGGAGCACACAGGTAGACTACATCTTGTGTAGACGGTGTAACCTGAAGGAGATCAGTGACTACAAAGCAGTGGTAGGCGAGAGTGTACCCAAACAGTATAGGATGGTGCTGTGCAGGATGACTCTGGTGGTGAGGATAATGCGTAAAATAGTACAGTTCATTTTATCTTTAATTGAGAACAGTACTGAGTATATGTACAACTGTTCATGACTACAGTCACTACACGAAGTACGTTATTTAATCTGTCACAAAAGGCCATGGACTAACCCGCCCGACTCTGTCTTCCTGCGTTTGCCTAATAAGTATGCAGGAATTGTAGCCAATCATCGCTCTTCTTGGTAAAATCTAACCAACCAAGGCAAGGACGGAAATGGATACAAAAACTACGATCCAATCAGAGGCATAAGAAGGCGGGTCCTTCAGTGTTCAGTTTATAGGTAAGTTTGTTATATTCACTGAGGCACACAGCTGATGTGGGTGGACGGGTATATCAACTATCTAACCTAGACCTTTGTAGCCCGCCCCGTGTCGGCCATACACCGGAAATAAATATAAGCGCACCCTGAATGACACGTATCTGTGTTTCGACAACTTCCTTCCACTGTCAGTTGGTTTCCTGACTTCCATCAATCTTGTCCCCCTGAGTTGGATACGTCGGAGACATGTCTTCAACACAGTCAGTAAGTGATGCAGTTTAATTACTTTAATGGTGTGTAATGAAGATAGTAGCTCTTCCTGGATTGCAGTAACAGAATGGACTTCTATCAAAGCTAAAACCTAAATTAGGTGGTCTTCCATCTATGTTGTTGTCTGTTAGCTGTGATTTCAACGATTTAACAGGGTCAAAGGCCAGCCTAGAATTCAGAATAACCTGAAATCTACAATACTGAAAAGTCAGCCAGTGACGTCATCCATCTCTCTGTATACATTTGTGTAAATCGTTGCATTCAGCGTTCTTGTATATTTCACTCAGTTTTCAGCCAAAGACCCAAATCAACACAGACGTGTGACTGTTCGTTCCAATCCTGGATTCCTGGAGCGATTAGGTGAAACTGCAGGAGGAACAGTCCTTGGTGTTGGACTGTTTTTCCTCTCTATTCATGTTCTCTTCACCAATGAGGTAAGGAGGGCACATTTGTGCTCCAAGAGATCACATTAAGTCATGTGTTAATGCCACAGCAGACTAACACAGCGCTCTGCGTTGGTCCTCAGGGAAGGGCTCTACGAACAGCTTCATCCCTGGATGAGGGCCTCTCTCAGGTCGTTTCGTTGGGCCCTTTCCCCACCCTTGACCCACAGAACAACGAGCGTCTAGTTCACCTGTCAGCACAGCTGCAAACGTCACAGGTAGACTGATTGTTTTTTCCCAACATGCATCAAACTGTTTTCTCAAGCAAACAACTGGAACCAGACTTCTGTGAAGCTGCAAATCAGCAATTTGTTTTAGAGACACTTGACAGGTTGTCATTCTTGTAGCCTTTGTTTTTCCATGATTAAGCATATTCGTCCGGTTGTAAATGATGTCAGATGTAATGGCGATGTAATATAGCTTTATCATATGCATATGATAGAACAGTATCAGTGGAGACAAGAGATCAATAAATAGCATTTTATCTGCAGCCAAAACAGAAAAGTAGTAGTTTTGTAAAAGTTTAACACAGTTTAATGTGTAAAACGGGATGTTATTTAAACCTGTAAATTATTTTTCATTCTTTAATTTTTTCATTCAGTTGTTGATTTTGACATCGATGTTCTAAATGCAGGAATTCAAATGAAAATCAGTTTCTTTTGAGTACATTTTACTTAGGCAATTAATCATGTACATGTCTATCTCTGTAGCCTCTGCATGACCCCAACTATGGAGTGGTGCTGCATGCAGTGAAGCTACAGAGGCAGGTGGAGATGTATCAGTGGGTGGAGCACCAAGAAAGCAAGTGAGTCTGTTTCATATATATGTCAATTTTCAGGTTGTGGTTTGGGATTGAAGTGGTGTCTAGAATGCATTATTGTTCTGAAGTAGGTTTGACACTGAACAACTCATTTCAGGGACTATGAAGAGGACGGCCAAACCAAAACTGAGACGACGTACACATACAGTGAGTTGTTAATTAAAACTGTAAACTTTTGTCTCTGATTGAACTCAAGGGAGTTATTCAAACATAAATGTATTTTCACTTAGACACGGAGTGGAAATCAGAGCTGATCAACAGCCGTAATTTTGATAAAGAAATTGGTCACCAGAATCCAAGGTATTGTGGTATTTTAACATCATTCTGTTTTTGCATGTGGCATTAAAAATCACTAATAATATTTTTGAAGAAGTCATTTTTCAGCATTTTGGTCAACATCATTTGTAATTTAGCCTTTCATTCTTAGTGCCATGGCGGTTGAAAGTGTCACAGTGGTGGCTCCAGAGGTCAGAGCTGGACCGCTGATTCTGTCTAAAGGTACCTGACATAAACATACTACACAAAGCTAAACAGATACTGTATTATTTACTGCATTACTTAGATTTTTGACATATGATCAGTTCATTGTTTGGTCCTCCTCAGGCCTGGTGGAGCAGATCGATAACTTCCAGACACTGAGCTTGAGGAATTTTCCAGCCGAGACCTCGGACCCTTTTCTCACCATTAACGATGATTATTTCTATCACACTCAACATCCACGCAGGCCGGAGGTGAAATTCATAATTTGACATGCTGTGCACATATTCTACTCCATAATGGCGTTTATGAGTTCAATCTTATTTGACTGTTGTAAGGTCGGGGATGTTCGCGTACAATTCTCCTTTGCTGGACTGAGCGGTGAGACATCGCCCCTTGGCACAGCTCAAACTGTGAGTCCTAAAGATGATGACTCATTCACTTTTTTCCCTTCTTTTATCTGCATTTATTTCTGTTGCAATGTCATTATGGCAGTTGTTACACTGAATGATAAAACATTTTTATTCTTGATGTTAAATGAATTGCACTTTTTATTAAGTACAGAAATTATTATTCTGGATGACTGATTGAGGAAAAAAATGGATTTATTGATGGAAGTTGTTGCAGTTAATTTAGAGACATTCTACTATTTCAGTTGTAATATTCTTCTTCACTTGCTTGTTAAAACTGTTCCAGGTCAGTGTTGTAGCCATGCAGAGAGATGAACAGTTGAGGCCTTTCAAAACCATGTCAGGAGACACTCTGGAGATTCTCTATCTGGAGGAGCTCTCTGCAGAGGTCGGTGTGGGTTTTTGATTCATTTCTCCTTTGTCGGAAATTTAAATAATTTTTTAGGTATAAATATTGTTTATGTATGCTTATACTATTTTTATCTAAAGATGGCATTTTTCAGTTGGTCCTTGGGTCTGGTAGTTAATGTACTCATATTGTTTCCTGCAGGAAGTTTTTGCTAAACAACATCAGTACAACAGTGTGAAGACGTGGGGACTCAGGGCTGCTGGCTGGCTCCTCATGTTCATTAGTATTCAGTTGACCACACGAATCATCTTCACACTGGGTAAACAAACGCTCACTGCTGTTGCACATCCACACCATGAAAGACTTTCTTTCTCAGCATCTCACTCCTCATACTCTGTTTGCCTCCAGTGGACTGGGTTCCTGTTCTCAGAGAGCTTGTGTCTGTGGGGCTGAAGATCTTCGCTTTGTGCGTCTCCTGCTCTCTGTCTCTTCTCACCATTGGAGTAGGTTGGTTTTATTACAGACCCCTGGTGGCCATGGCTCTGGGAGCACTAGCACTGGTTCCCGTGTTTCTCGCCCGCTCCAGACTTCCAGCCAAGAAGAATGAATGATCTTTTTACCTGGCTACAGTTCTGTTGGAGATAATGAGGCATGTTGTTGGTTTTGCACTGTGTGGGAATCACTTTCTTTGGTAGAACAGTCAACAGTAGAAAATGCATTTTGTTCTGACTGGTTTAATCAGTGATGTTTCAATAAGGATGTATTTCTTTTAAAAATGAGTTCAATATTCCCACACACACCTTTGTTTACATATAATAGAATGCCTTCATGAAGATACTTTTTTGCTTCAAAATGCACTGAAAACCATTTTCTGCTTTATATTTTATTGCAAAATATTTTTGTATTCTCATTCTTGTAAATGTAAGACTTGTTGTGCTCTACAACCACTCAAATGGCAGTTTTGAGGTATATTTAATCAAGTTTAAATGTTGGAGGTGATTTACTATACCTGTTTAGTCTACATTTGTTAGAAAAAACCCAGTGGACAAAATAATCAAAAACTTAACCTTAATCAAGGTGGGATTTATTGCACCAAAGTTAGATGACACTGGTATGAGGCAGGTGGACCTAATCAACTGGCAAAAATGGAGTGCATTGCTAATGTCAAGTAGAAGTCTTCTTATCTTTCATTTTCTCTGTAAAAGCTGCACTTGAGTTAACTTTCATCTTCAAAATAGAAGTGCCCAAATCACCAGGGATTTAATAAAAAAACCCCAAATGCCTTCAATAGCATTACATCCGTTTTCTGGATAACACAAAAATTACTCAATGGTGTACCATGAAAAGTGGAAGGGTAGGTTGGTCAGACCTCAGAAGTTCTAAGCATTCATCAAGCAAGTGAGACGAATTATGAAGATTCTTACAAAGTAATTTATTACACAAAACACTAAGTTTCCATTTGCATTTTAACAAAATGATTTTCCAGTCTCATGTTGTGCATGTGGTCATAATGCACATAGGATTTGTATATGAAGGGCACAAATTTTAACTTCATGTGCATCTCCTTGTTATAATTACAGGACTACGGGTCACAGTGCACAGGTACTTCACCCTAGTTGGCTGTGAAACATTCCTCAGATCAGGCAGGGTTTAAGCACGCAACTGTAGTTGCCAAGTATGACACAACAGGTCGCCTGGCTGATATCTGTGATGAAATAACACGTTGAAGGATGTTCCATTATGGCAAATTTACTCATGTTTAAGTAGAAAATTGTATTTTCCATAACCTCAAAAATTGAATACTGACAGAACCTGACTACTTTTGCTTAAGACAAAGAAAGTAAAAGCATTACACCTTTAGTAAAAACTGGGGAGAGAAGTCCTTTTTTGTGAGTGTGTTTGGGGGTAGTTTGACCTAATGCTCTTCATTTTCCCCTGGTAGGAGGCAGTCCTGAGGGCCCCGCTTACAGTAGCGCACATTTACTGCTCTTCTTTCCGCGTCTAGCCTGTAGTGCGGCCCTGGTGGCCATCTCAAACACTTCCCTCACGCCATCCTTTGTTTTTGCAGAGCACTCCATGTATCCAAAGGCACCAATCCTGTTAGCCATATCCCGCCCATCCTCTGGCTTCACAGGTTCCTAAAGGAAAGGTCACAATTAGTTTTAGGACACAAAAACTAACTAGTCTTTTGTTTTATGTATTTATTTTTAAAATTTTACCTGTTTCATTTTTGCGAGCTCCCTACGGGTGTGCTCATCATTGCGCAGGTCTTTTTTATTTCCCACCAGGATAATGGGAACATTGGGGCAAAAGTGTTTCACCTCAGGTGTCCATTTTTCTGGGATGTTCTCTGCATAATAGGGAAAAAGATGACATTGATCAGAACAGACAACAACAGTGTCCAGCACATGTAGGTCAGATTAATTGAAAATATCAGGAAATGTTAACAGTATATCAAACATGGAGACATGGCTCAAAGTGGGATGGCATCTTCCAAATTCCCTGCTGCATTGTATTGGAATGAGAAAAAAACCATTCACATGGTAGAACAGAACATACTATTACATCTCCAACAACATTAATTATTTACAGCTATTTTAAATCTAAGCCATCTAAGCTCTTTACATTACCTTGTAACACAAACATTAACATACATCATCAGTGCTCACTCACAACTTACCAAGACTGTCGGGGCTGTCGATGGAAAAGCACATGAGGATGACATCGGTGTCTGGATAGGACAGCGGGCGCAGTCTGTCATAGTCTTCTTGACCCGCTGTATCCCAGAGTGCCAACTCAACCTGCCATCAGAGCGAACAATCTTACCAACCACATGAAGCCAGACGATATTCAGCAGGTTTCGGGTACAGAGGTGTGACATTACATCAAATCAATCCAAATTAAGAACGCAGCTTTAATAACTGTCATAAATTCAGCATCCATTGACAATCTCAAGTACATTAACAAATCAAATCACAACTTGCAGCATTGTTGTTGTAATCAGTTTCTATGTGAAAATAGTTGATTTGAATACTTACCTGTTTACCATCAACTTCAATGTCAGCAACGTAGTTCTCAAACACGGTAGGCACATAGACCTCTGGAAACTGGTCCTTACTAAAAACAATGAGTAGACAGGTCTTCCCGCAGGCTCCATCTCCCACTATCACCAGCTTTTTCCTAATTGCAGCCATAGCTGTAGAAAAGAGAGAACTGAAATTAGTAAGTCTAGTGGCATACGAAAAAACAACAACATTGCATGCAATCATGCATTCATTTTGCAACCACCACAACTACACCGAAGAGAAGCTATGAGGTCTCAGCAACCTTGTATTTTGTTGGAACAATGACAAAACCATCTGAAATGAAGACCTGCGGGTAAAGTGGCGTTCAGTCACACCATCCCGGACACACGGTGTACACACAGTCCACCTTACAGCAGGCTTATTATACATTACTACATACATTACTGTAATTCAAACATAACCATGACTCTTTGCACCTTCGGTTAAATACTGAAGGAACTGTCTTCCATGTTAAATTTCCTCTCAAATGACCATCATGCCGGCGTCAGGTTACAAAAATCATTCCGTTTTAAAGTTTGTTCTACACAACTAACATGTGATTGTATAAACTAACCATAACGCTAAGATAATTACAGATACTATTGAACAGTGGAGAATCCTTACAGTAGAGAATGACCCACAATGTTGTTAGCTAGGAGGTTCTGTTTACTAAAGACCTGACGCCTAGCTAGCCTCACTGTAGCTATCCAGTTAGCGTTAGCCGGGTATTTGGCTAGTGCTGTGTGTAGTTATCTGATTATATTAATATAACGGTGATATCTGGAGTTCCCGTCAAACCAGTCAGCTAAACGTCTTTTTTTTTCTTTCTCCGAGAAACCGGTTGAGCGAGCTAATTACCGAGACAGAGCAAAACGGAAGTCACTGCGACTTCATCGGTCCGTTAGCTAGTGGGCAAGCAAAAGCTGAATAAAACAGAGGTTCACGAAAATCTATGGGACCCTGATGTTACAAATCAACCACGTTGACAAGACACAGGAACCATACATGGATGAAACATCACACTCTTACCGAAATGGTTGGTTTAAAATCTATCCAATTGTTTTCCAAGTCTCGCTAGTGCTTTGTTGGCCTCGGTCGCTGCTGCCCTGTCCGCTGGAGGATTAACAAGGGGGGGGGGAGGGGGCGGGGCCAGTATGACGAGCACCGTGATTGAAACGTCATCAAACCAATGACAACAATAATTATCTACAAGGAAGACTTTATCTTTCACAATTATAGCCTTTTTCTATTAATTTTTATTATGAATCATATATTGTTATTATTATTATTATTATTATTATTATTATTATTATTATTATTATTATTGTTGTTGTTGTTGTTGTGGTTGTTGTTGGTGTTGTTGTTGTTGTCACTAAGAAAAATGGTTTGCATGATTCTAAAGACATTTTAAATGAACAATTAGATATTAATTCAAAATATTTTTTATATTTGATCGGCTTTATAACACATTTGAATGTTTATTCACTCAGTTTTATATAATGTATATCGCATCAAATTACAAAAAAGTTACAGCGAGGTATTTTCAAGTAGAGCACTGTGGTTCTTACTCAACAGCGGCATTTCTCAAATAGCGGAGCATGCCCTCCCAGAGGCGTGTTACCCTGGGGAATATGCTTTTTTTGCCGTACTAGAATTAAGTAAATTGCACATCCACTACAGTAGTAAGCAGTGGCACTCATTGTCAGGTGTGCCCAGGGAGTATTAGCTCAAGGAACTAAGAAGAAGCGTCTGTAGCGCTGAGCTTCACTGTGACCACAGTGAAGGAGAAACTGTTTCCATTCATCCATCCATCATCTACCGCTTATCCGGGGCCGGGTTGCGGGGGCACCAGTCTCAGGAGGGATGCCCATACTTCCCTCTCCCCAGACACCTCCTCCAGCTCCTCTGGGGGGATCCCGAGGCGCTCCCAGGCCAGCCGAGAGACATAGTCCCTCCAGCGTGTCATAGGTGTTCCTTGAGGTCTCCTCCCAGTAGGACATGCCTGGAACACCTCCCCAAAGAGGTGTCCAAGAGGCATCTGGAACAGATGCCCGAGCCACCTCAGCTGGCACCGCTCGAGGCGGAGGACCAGCAGCTCCTCCCTGGTGACTGAGCTCCTCACCCTATCTCTAAGTGTGCACCCAGCCGCTCGACGGTCCTCTGATCCTGCCTTTCTCATTTCCTCAAAAAAAACAACAACCACAAATTGTTTTATTCATTTTGTTTGTGCCGGTCCCAAGCCCGGATAAATACAGAGGGTTGTGTCAGGAAGGGCATCCGACGTAAAACTTTTGCCAAATCAAACATGTGGATCAAATCTATGACAGGTTGGCAAGACAGAAAGACAGAGATGGGAAGGACATGCAGCAGATTAGGGTGATTAAGGATAGGGATGGAAATGTATTGACAGGTGGCAGTAGTGTGATGGGAAAATGAGGAAAATGAGAGAGAACAACGACCAGAAAAAGTAGCTGCTGTGGACCAGGAAGTAGCAAAGATTAGTCAGGATGAAGTGAGGAGGGCATTGAAGAGGATGAAGAGTGGAAAGGCACTTGGTCCTGATGATATACCTGTGGAGGTGTGGAAGTGTCTGGGAGAGATGAAAATAGAGTTTCTAACTGGGTTGTTTAACAGGATCTTAAATAGTGAGAAGATGCCTGAGGAATGGAGAAGAAGTGTGCTGGTGGCCATTTTTACAAACAAGGGAGATGTGCAGAGTTGTGGCAACTACAGAGGAATAAAGCTGATGAGCCATACAATGAAGTTATGGGAAAGAGTAGGTGAAGCTAGAGTGAGGGCAGAAGTGAGCATTTGTGAGCAGCAGTATGGTTTCATGCCAAAAAAGAGTACTACAGATGCAGTATTTGCTTTGAGGATGTTGATAGAGAAGTACAGAGAAGGTCAAACGGAGCTGCATTGTGTTTTTGTAGATCTGGAGAAAGCTTATGACAGGGTGCCCAGAGAGGAACTGTGGTATTGTATGAGGAAGTCTGGAGTGGCAGAGAAGTATGTTAGAGCGGTGCAGGACATGTATGAGGACTGTAAGACAGTGGTGAGGTGTGCTGTAGGTGTGACAGAGGAGTTCAAGGTTGAGGTGGGACTGCATCAGGGATCAGCTCTGAGACCCTTCTTGTTCGCTATGGTGATGGACAGGCTGACAGACGAGGTTAGACAGGAATCTCCATGGACTATGAAGACATTGTGATCTGTAGTGAGAACAGGGAAAGGTGGAGGAGAAGCTAGAGAGATGGAGGTTTGTCCTGGAAAGGAGAGGAATGAAGGTTAGCCGCAGTAAGACAGAGTGCATGTGTGTGAATGAGAGGGACCCAAGTGGAAGAGTGAGGTTACAGGGAAAAGAGATCAAGAAGGTGGAGGATTTTAAGAACTTAAGGTCAACAGTCCAGAGCAATGGAGAGTGTGGAAAATAGGTGAAGAAGAGTGTGCAGGCAGGATGGAACAGGTGGAGAAAAGTGTCAGGTGTGATGTGTGATAGAAGAGTTTCAGCTAAAATGAAAGGAAAGGTGTACAAAACTGTGGTGAGACCAGCGATGTTGTTTGGTCTAGAGACAGTGTCACTGAGGAAAAGACAGGAGACAGAGCTGGAGGTAGCAGAGATGAAGATGCTGAGGTTCTCTCTGGGAGTGACCAGGAAGGATAGGATCAGGAATGAGTACATCAGAGGGACAGCACATGTTAGAGGTTTTGGAGATAAAGTCAGAGAGGCCAGACTGAGATGGTTTGGACATGTCCAGAGGAGAGAATATATTGGTAGAAGGACGCTGGGTTTTGAACTGTCAGCCAGGAGACCTAGAGGAAGACCAGTTGGTGTGAGAGAAGAGGATGCAGAAGACAGGGTTAGATGGAGGCAACTGATTTGCTGTGGCGATCCCTGAAGGGAAAAGCCGAAAGGAGAAAAAGAAGAAGGTTTAGGTGTTTTATATGTTGTGCCCCTCAGTTAATGTTGCTGAACTGAATTTTAATTTCTTATTATTTATTGATTTTATTCAATTTTATTTTTCAGTTCAAATGGTTATTATAAGTCCAATAAGTTGTTGAAAAATGTCTACATTTTAAACGACGTTTTTTTTTATTTCAGGCAAATTGATGCACTTAAAACTTTTCTGTTGTAGACTAAAAAATAATGTTAATAAAATTATTCCTTGTTATAAATTGAGGTATATTTCTTTTTGTCCTCTTTTGTTTTCTTTAACGTTTATAAGGATACAATGTTATGCAGAGGTGTACTTAACAATTTTATAGACAATTGATATTATTTATAGTCACGGCGGAGAGTGGGGGAGCGCAACAGAAAATAATTGAGAAGCACTGCTCTACAGAGACTCAACAATTGAAAGATGTTGGCAGTAGAGGCGAAGAAAAACTATTTTTGAATGTGTGCTTTGACCGGTAGAGGTGATACACAGAGAGGAAGATGGAAAGACACTGGTAGAGAGAAAGATGTGCAGGTAGATGGAGAGAAAAAGAGGGAGGGAGAGAGATAGAGATAGACAGCAATAGAAAGCTTGCATTTTCATAGCACTGTGGTAACAACACTCATAATAATACTCATAATAAAATAAAAATAATGATAATAATAATCAAAGCACACTATAATAATGATGGCATTATAGTCCCATCAATAGATCCAATTACAATCCACAGTAATCTGCATTTAATCTGCAATTCATAAACTCCGGGGAAGAAGTCTGATTACTAGTCGTGTCTCCCAGGAGTCCAAGGCTAGAACAGCATAATTAAGTTTTATCTGAGGTCAGCCTTAATTACAGTACAAATTTTGTTTCTCTAAAAAGGAAATATTTAAGATGCTCTTAGATATAGAGAGTGTCTGCCTCTCACACTGAAGTTGGAAAATGAAGGAACCTGATAACTGAAGACTCTGTTTCCCATTCTGGTTTCGGACTCTAAGGATTACAAGTAACCGTTCATCCTGGGAACATAATACTCTACACGGGTAGTGCATCTACAAGCTCTTTAAGGAGAGGCTAATACGGGAGATCTCTTACACTAGCTCTGGTCAGTACATTTGCAGCAGCATTCTGGATCACCAGCCTTTTGAGACTTACAGGGACAGTCTGATGATTGGAAATCACAACAATCCATTTGGGAAGCAACAACTGTGTGGATTAATTTTTCCTAAATGTTAAATCGACAGTATTTATATTGTGAAACTGACCATATAAAGTAAACTGACCATATAACTGAAACAAAAATTCACCAATTCATACAAACACTTGCACAATGGTGGAATCCATACCATGCAAAGCACCACCTGCTCATTGACATCAGTAACCATAAATACAATCATCCACACAATGGTCAGTATCGTGACTATAGGGACACTTTGACCTGTTGAATGTAAAGGCTGTTGATTGAATCACTGGCCTTATGGTAAGTGGAATGCCACCACAGCTTGCCCATCTTTTTGAGATAGAATGTGCCTAGTTTTTGAGATATTACGGAGGTGAAAAGAGCTGTTTTAAAAAAAAAATTCTGCAAGTTGGAGGACATAGCCCAGTGCAGTATCCTCAGTTGTGTCTGAATTACACATAAATTGGACATCATCTGGTTCATAAGATAAGCATCAAGCTTAAGTACTTGATTAGCTCTACCTGGATTTATTGATAAGTGCTGTATAACTCTGCATGACAATGGAAATTGATGGAGTGTTTCCTAGTAATATTTGCTGAAGGGATCATATAATGTGAATATTTGTCCAACCACGGAACCCTGAGGAACTCTGTTTAATAAATCTGATTCGTACAGACTCATTGTTAACATGTACAAACTGAGATTTATTCCATAAATTGGACTTGATTAATGCATTTTCTTTAACAGCAATTGAATATTTAAGTCTCTAATAATATCTGATGGTCAGTGGTGAGACCCAAGCACTTAACTCTAATAACAGTACAGAGAAAAGTCCTTCGTCTGACATTTAGAAGATTAGGCAGGTATGCAGTAAGTAAAGTAATATTTAGCAATGTTCTGCATTAAAGTGTAATTTTGAGGTAACATGACTGACAAACTACTTAGTGGTCCTACCGCTAATGCACTCACTGAAGGCAAAGCAGCTTGTGGCTGAAGTGATGTGGGTCTCTAATAATCCCGGTGGCCTTCTTCAGACACAGTCAGATGGTGTTAAATGGGATGATTACAGGCTCACTGTAACTGGTTATGGATTGTACAAAACAAAAATTACTGTGGAAACAGGTAGGATTCAAAGACATGTGTCTTTTTAATATAAGGTAGGTAACCATTGTGAAAAAAACACAGGTACTAATAACATGTACTGTAGTTCAGGCATCATAGTCAGTGAGGACAGCAACAGTGAAGTAAGTAATTCAATTCAACCATCCATAAATGCATTATTTGCAACAATGATCACCACACTGTTTGGACTTTCTGAACTCAAATACATTCTGTTCTATCAACATTCTTGAGGGTTTCCAGCATCTATCTTGACACAACTTTAGCATGATGTCACTTAAGAACCAGCCCTCGTGATCCCACTCTAGAGTGGTGCCATGGTTCTTGCCTTCTACTTCTGTTATTAGAAGGTTCGTGCCCTCATAAATAAAATGAGAGAGTTGGCGTATCGTGTTTGAATGCCACTTTGGAGGGGCTTCCAGTTGTTTATGAGCTGGGCTGAGGTCATCCTGAGTTTGGTCAAGTCCTTCATACTGTATATATGAGGTTGTGCGGAACTGAGATATTGGCATTTGCAATATTTTAAAACAACTCTGTGGTCCATTTATTCTCCTTGGCCTCATCAATACAGCTGCTCTGGATGCTTGTATTCATGTATGCAGGCATCCATGTTAGATTGGAAAATCATTCTTACACTTCCAGAGAAGATTTTGTAATCTGACATGTGCAGGAGGGAAATTGTCTGACACTGGGGCAATGGTGGAGGATTTTTCTTTTTTTTCAAACAACACATTATTCTGCTAATGTCTAACTTGAAAGCATTGTGTCCTTGGACAAGATCTTATTGATCATCTTCCTTGGCCACCATAGAGGTTTTGGACATTTTTTTCTACACCTTATAAAGGACTCTGCACGGACCTCGGGCAGCTCATGCTTTCCCCTTTAAGATGATGTTTGCTGATGGTTTTGCAGACTTTCCAGCAATGCCACCTTGTGAATTCCTCCCTGATCTGGACTGTTTGCTTTAACTTCCTCTTGACATGGAAAATGTGGTCAACTAGTACAATATCTGGGCAAAAGGTTATGCGCACTACGTCTGGGAATTGCAGCCTTCTTCTCACATCCACTCTCATTTCCCAGGATCTGGGTGAAAGCAGTAGGTTGGACTTTGGCGAACATGGTAATACTGAGTCAGAAGAACCCAACTGGAAAAAGAATATAATGCTGACAGGCACCATGGTGTGATGAGAAGTTTGGAATCAACTTAATACTTTAGCTTCTTAAAATACTTTGCTGACTTTAAATTGTAAAACGGGTACTTCAATATAAAATGTTTTGTTTTATGTATTTCCATCGTGAGCGATCACAGACATGAAAGTCTGTTACATGTGGTTCAGGAATAATGTTGACTTCAGGTCTCAAACCTCTAGTTTTTATAATCTGATAGAAATTATGTGGAAAGTGTCGCAATGAATGTGCTTTTTAAATATAGATCAAAAATACTTTAAAATATTTAAGACCGATAAAATGGAACTTGTCCCAGTTGATGCAGCAGGGTATTAGTAAGTGGATGTCTAATCCTGATAAGCTTTCTTAGCAATGCTCAGTACCATCGCAAACTGATGGAAACACCTGACAAACATCTACATGCTGACGTGGCAATCATCATCCAACAATTAAAAAAGTTAAGTATTTAAAAATATTTTATTTTTCTGGACATATGAATATCAACAGGTATGTATGACACTCTTCTGGAGAAAAAAAGAGCTCCGTTTACAGAACAGAAATTCTTTACAAAAGATTTTACAATGTGAGCTTTTGATGCGCTCACTCTTTTTAAGACGTTGTTTTGCCTCCTAAAATGGAAGGTGTCTGATTTTACAGGAGATTGTGCTCAGTCAACCACTACTGGATCTCCAGTCCTCATGTCATACAGTGTTTCTGAACTCCACTCCTCTCACATTCAAACTTTACGTAACAAGTGCCTTATCATTGTACCATCAACTGTTAAAATTTGGATTTCGTATACAGAAATTGGATTTGACCAGTAAAACCTAATCATGAGAGAATGATTAGAATTACACTCATCGTGGAACAAACTTCTCATTGGCTTAAAGTCTGAAAAAATAAGATGAAGACTTGCCTAACTGAGCCAAAAAGTGCTCAAACGCTACCATTACTGTTATCTAATCCAAAACAATTCAGTTTCATTGTTTTCATATAGAGTGAATAAACATTACTTTGTTCAGTACTGTTTCCAAACAAAAAACAGTTGCAGTTTTACATGATTTATTGGGACCTTTGGATGTAAAATATAAATAAACCTGCTGTATGTGGTTTTCTTATTACTTTTAGACATGAAGAAAATTACGAAAAACAAAAACCAAGTCATCAAATATTTATAGAAATAGGAGAAATTCATAGTAGGTCATAAAACACAGAAAAAAAATAAGGAGACTGTAGCACTGACATAATAATTACTTTATGACCAGTAAGATTGAGATTTATTTTACTTAAGCTTTTCAATGTGTCTTGTTGCCTCCAGTACCAGTTTGTCCCAGGTAGACAGTGCATGCTCATAATGTGAGTAACCCTGAGCAATTATTTTGTTTCTGTGTCCTGCATCAGAAGGACAAACACCCTCATATGTGGAACGGGTAGTCATGTAGGTAGCGCAGAAGAGGGTTTGGGAGGGGGAGCTGTTCCGGGCAGTTGGTATGTTTGTTGATATTGAGGCGTGTCAGGTGCTGCAAAGAAGGGAAGGACTCCAGTTTGTACAGAGGGTGCATCAGCTTCAGAGGCACTCCGTTGTCCTTGGCCGTTTGCTTTGCAGGGTCAGGCTTAGTTTTTGGATGGATGTCGGTGGATGCCTGTCCATGTGGGGCGTGGCCCAAGCTCATATAGTGCTGCACGAGGCTGAGAACATCTGGGAAGGACTGCAGGTGAGGCATGTTGGGGGAAATGGAGTCCAGCCAAAAAGAGCCCTTGATGTACTTGATGCGCACACTGGTAGGCCCACAGCAGGTCTGTACCGATAAGGTCAGCATGTAGTGAGGATGACTGCTGTCCCGGATGAGAAAGGTGCCTTCTCGTTTGTTTAAGAGGGCATCTCGAGCATCGCTCACTGAGATGGAACCCCAGTACCAGCCTAAGACCAGACATACAGTTGGGTTAGTAGTTTATATTTCACATAAATGTACTTTTGGTGAATATATCCATTAAAAATTTATCCAGGAATGATTGAAATTAGATTTAATTCTGGATTTCATTAATTTATTTCAGTAATATCATAAATCAAATATATGATGCTTGTGTAATATGGACTCAAACAGTCAGATGTGTTAAAGAAAACTGTTGCCATACCTGAGGTCTGTAGATACTGGAAGGTGGTGGTGATAGAGCAGAGGTCCTGAGCTGGATCCCAGGGTGGAGGAGAGGAATTTGAACATTGCTCATCGTGGAACTCTGTCACTGCTCGAGCAACCATTTTTGATTAAGTGCAGCCCTATAGACAAACATTAGAGTATTAATAAATAATAATTTTCAAGATCATCTATCTGCAGCGAGATACTGTTAAGATATTTTCTGAGAGTGCATGTGCTATTATGTGCTGTATACATCATACTGTTTAATATGGACAAAAAGTGCAATTCTTGTGATCATTGTTTATTATGGGTATTTGTGGATTTATCTTCCCTTGTGTTTAAGTGCTATAAAGCATTAAAATATTGTTTATTTAAACAAACTCAAGCAACTTATATCAAACAGAAATATTGCCATTAATTAATATTTATAACAATTAAATATATGAAGAGATTAGGGTGCGAGAGAAGAAACATTCAACATAAGTTAACGACTGAAATAAAAAGAAAACCTTTATAGGATCAATTAACCTCAAAAACTACACTGCCAGGGTTATTAGACCTTGAACTAAAAATGCCACAAGGAAAGTCAACTTCAGAATAAAACTGACAGAAATGTTGAATGTACGGCTGATTGTCGTACAGTACATTCACACCGACACGACACTATTATTATTATTATCTAGGCTATATACTAAAAGAATTCATGTGACTATGAGACAACAGACGCATAAATATTTATGTGTTTCGATCTTACCTTGAATCAAGGAAGATCATGCGGGTCGCGATCAAGTGAAAAACAACAGTACAGGAATTATTCCAGCAGTTCTTTACAGTGAATAATAAATAATCGTAGTCGATTCTCGAACGACGTGTAAAAAGAAAAAGAAAATTGTTGTCGTGAAAAAAAATGTCAAATCCGTGTGAGCGAAGCCGAGAGAGACTGAGGAATGTAAGCTCTTTATTCAGGACAGAAAACAGCTCGGTTCAGTTTGGTCTCACGGTTCCAGGAATCTGTTTCCAAGAAAGGTTTTGCGTTTCAGCGCCCGGAGAGACAAACAATCTGCTGCCGTCAGCGCCTCAGCGCGGCGTCTGACATCACTTCCTGTGACCCTTCAAAATAAGACGGAGTGACGTCCATCTACGGCAAAGAGCTCCAACTTCATGGGGACACAACAGGATGAAATCATACAGGAGCATGAGTTCTAATGCTGCTGCAATAATCACTCCAATGTCTGCAAATATTATAAATCCTGAAGCTCTACATTGTAGTGTGCTATAATCCAAATCATATAATCAAAATAAAACATTTTAAATTCGTGAAAGTGATTCGGACTTTGACTACATTTATTTAAAATAAAGCGACTGTTTTTAATATATATTCACTATCAGAGGAGGCAACGTATGTCAAATGAGATAGGTTGATTTTAGAATATCGTTGGTTAATTAAATTTCACAGATACACAGATTGTGTTGCCATTCTATTAGCTTCACTTGGCTAAAATTAATTCAGTATTTCAGAAGCTCTACGATCAATCCGGCTTGCAAACAGTTTTTGTTGTTGTCTAGCATTGCGAACATTTGATTATCAAAACAAACAAAAACAAAAACATGTATGGTTATCCAGGACAAAAACATAAAATGAATGTAAACGGGGAATTTTTTTAAAGCCTTGTGTACTGTATTGTGCGGCAATAAATGTGTTTTCTGTGCGATTGTCTTTAAATAATGTTTCAAATGATTATTTATTATATATTGATTTATTATTCAGTGAAAACCATGTTTAGTTATTAGTTATTAACTTTCACGAATAACTAAATGTGAATGATTGCACTCTTAAATTAAATTAAAATATTGTTCGTTTTGCCCTCAAATTTTTACAACCTTTTACATTGCGGTCCAGCAGCAGTACGTCCGGTGATGCTTGTGTTTTCTGGGTGTCTTGATGCAGCTGCTGGCAGTAAAACCTGAAGCTGCAGGTCCAACACAAATTCCGCTTCTCCGCTTTAAGGTATTTAAGTTACATAATATGGTGCTTATGTGGTTTCAACACAACGCCTTTTGTCATAACATTTTGGTACTTTCAGTACTAAATTCACTTTAAGGGTGACAATCGGTTGATGTTATTATTATTATTAACTTAGTCAGGTATTATATTTCCCCAGCTTATTCTCATACTACCTTTGTTCAGAAAACCTACAGTATCATTGAAAATCCTCTTCATGTGAATCTCTTGGATTTTGTGTCAACGTGATTATTTTGTAATTTGACATTTATGCATAACAGTGATGTTAAAAATCAATCAAATCAAATCAAATCAACTCTCTCTCTCTTTCTCTCTATCTATCTACTGTAAATTATTATAATTACTTTAGATAGATAGATAGATAGATAGATAGATAGATACTTTATTAATCCCGGAGGAAATTGCATAATCCCGGAGGATTCCCCGTTTACATTCATTTTATGTTTTTGTCCTGGATAACCATACATGTTTTTGTTTTTGTTTGTTTTGATAATAAAATGTTCGCAATGCTAGACAACAAAAAAACTGTTTGCAAGCCGGATTGATCGTAGAGCTTCTGAAATACTGAATTAATTTTCGGTTATTTCATAGAACAATGTGTAAAAATGTGATGGTTTCAGACATGATCTTGTCCGGATCCTGAAAGTCAACAGTTTCCATGCACAAAGACCATTGGAATGCTTATATTCAGCCCTCAGCTCCATTTCCAAGAAAACATATCCACCTTAAATCTCTTGTGTGGCATGACAGCAGCAGAACAGCATGGCTGAAAGCCTCTCAGTAAAACGCTTCCTGGAAAACAGGCACACTGCAAAATGACCTCTATTGCTGAGCCCTGATCCCTGCTGCCTCCACCAGCCTATATGTATGTCTCTCTCTCTATCTCTCTCCCACACACACACACACACACACACACACACACACACACACACACACGCACACGCACACGCACACGCACACGTACACTCAAGCACAATCAGAGTGGAATAAGGCCACTAGGTATCAAAATTAAAGAAAACATTTTATTGTGGGACAATGTAAAACATTAGGCTGCATAGATGTGCAGCCAAACCTTGTTCAAGTTACCGAAGAAGGCAAAGGCACCTTTAACTGTCATGTGTACTGTGTACATGTGTATGTGGCCAGGAGTTACTCGTGGCTACAGTGTAGGTGTACAGGCAGGGTAAAGTAGAACTTTCATAGTCATTTCCATTGACTGTGAAACTATGAATTCAAGAGTAAAGACAAGAGAACAGTCAGATAGGAATTTTGCCTTGGACAGCAATTCGCAAACATAAATAAATGTAACTATTGTAATATAAAAATAATTCCAGACTTCAGCGTAAAGTGATTGGTTTTATGCAAAGTCTCTGGTGGTTGCCTGGTGAAAGGGAAAAATCTGCTCAACTTGTTTTTACACAGTTGTTTTTCTATGGACTAAATCAAATAAGCTAAAATGTGTCAGTAAACATTTAAATATGGTTGAGATGCTGGTAGGCATATTTTGTTGGATATGGATGGATGGATGGATGGATGGATGGATGGATGGATGGATGGATGGTGGATGGGGGATAATAATTACAGACTGGTATCAAATGCCTAATCCAACTCCACATTGTTAAATATCAGTCAGCTCACGCCTTTCATTTCATCCTTTCGCCATAGCATGAAATGAAAATATTCTAAACATTTAATTTTGTTTGCACTTGTCATTTTGATATCACTTTAAACAATTTGAATCTTCACGACAAGTTGGAATAAAGTTCTTTGGGGAGCAAAAAGTTTGGCCGTTCAATAAAAATAATAAATACTTTAATTTTTGAAATATTTTTATTTAAATCAAACTTCCAACTATATTTTTCCTCACATCTTTCACTGGTGGGAAACTTATCTGAAATCTTCTTTAAAGAGGATTTATTGTGTCCTGTTTTCTATGTCTGCAGATACACAGAAGAAATGGCGAGAAGCTTAACAGTCAAATAACAAGTCACTCCAGGGGAGTTGGTTTGCTCGTGCTCTTGTGTGTAACGTTTAAGGCCTAACTTTCTTCTCCGTTCTCCCCGGCGCCCTTAATGAGGCGTTTGTTGCCCCTCTTCCCTCCTGGTCCCCGGGGCTTAGAAAAAGCCTGCTTTAAGGTGTGTTCCATTGGGTGGAGCTCCTCATACAAAAAGTCTTCTGTCAGGCCATCACCACTGTCAATCTCCATCTACTCGGATAAAAACGATAAAATACCATAAAAGACAGTTAATTACTATACAGTTGAGATCAACATCATTACAGTGTAAAGAAAAATAATGTCGACAACAGAATTATTTTTGTACCTTCTTGGTGACCTCTAGCTGGTAGTCTCTCTCTACCTCGTCCAGTAGCCTGTTCTTACAGCTGGAATACAACATCCGCTCCTTGATGCTGCAGGTGTAGCCGGGCATCGAGTATATAAACACTAGACACAAAGAGGTCATGATGAATTTTGCTCCTTCATCCAATCATTTCTGTTGTTGAATCTCATTGATCTATGACAATAAACTGCTCAGACTCTGAACTCACAATCACTACCTTTAAGTCAAAGGTGGACAAAGTGTAGCTCATCCAGATATATTTCCTCAGCTTCATTTAAATGTGACACAAAGTGCTGTTGCATCGTGTTGACAGGTCAGGATACCTTTCATTTGAAAGTTTACTGAGTTTATCCGAGTTTGTTTTTACAACTAAAATTGTAAATTGCTGCAGATGATGACCAGTGACGGTGATCCAAACAACAAAACCCCTAACAAAACAAAACAAAACAAAACAAAACAAAACAAAACAAAACAAAACAAAACAAAACAAAACAAAACAAAACAAAACAAAACAAAACAAATGCTTGATAAAGCTAAGGCAATGTACAAACATAAATTTCTGTGACTTTGGCTCTAGACTAAACTAATGACACCTTGTATCCATCACATAGGCTAGTCAGTGTATGATCATTAATAAATATAATATTGCTAATTAGTAATTAATTAATGTTATTTGAGGTCAAAATAAACTTGGAGTTGGGGCCCTACATGGTGTCATGGTGGGTATGACATCCTGGAAAAATGTTTTAAGACAAATTCATATCAAGCAATGTTTGATTTCTGTATAATTTAAGTGAAGCACTCCCAAAGCAAACATGAAAAGATAAAGTGAAACTGTCCACTGACCCAGCGCCTCCTGCAGCTGACCCTGGTGGGAGTGTTTGAAGATGAAGAAATGGTATCTTGGGGAATCTGTGGGAATCCTGTAGGGAAGCTCCTGGGTTTCTGTAGGTTTGGTGTGAACCAGCTCAATAGTTTCTTTATCTACATCCAGCCTCTGTAGTGCAACATACAAAAACAAGTTTTGTTTAGGTTGCATTATGCACAATCAAGTTTACTGGGTACAAGTATTTGTGTTTGTTGCCACTTTGCTCACAAGCTGTATGTAGTTAATGCGTCTCTGCTTGAGCTGCTGCAGAGCTCGTTTGGCCTCTTCTTGTAATGGAAATGCCAGACCTTGAAGAGTCTGTGCCCGTTTGTCCAAGCCAAACTCCATCGTAACCTGCAAGACGGAAAAAATAATACATTAACTTGACAACCTGAGTGCTCATATGTTTCAACATATTACAAAAACATGAAAAGCAAGTGAATCAATCAGATTGAACCAACCCTTGCTCGTGTTGTTGGAGTCCCAATTCTTCTACGTTCATCCTGTGAACATAGGACGGTTTTACAATCAGTCCTTTTTGCATTGTTTAATGGACACAGTTAAATTTGTGGAGAATTTTTACATACCCATACAACTTTATCCTGTGGGAATAAAATGTGGAAATGTGTAGAATTAACACACAATCCATCTAATTCACATATATTCAAGCAGTTCTGTGTTTTTTTAACTTCACCTCTGTGACTTTAATTTGCTGCAGCTTCTGCTCGGCCGCTGTGAGAGGAGCTGGGCTTGAGCACGACAACGTGTGTCGCAGATAACCCTGAAAGCACAGGTCATCCTGCAAAATATGCAAAAATGGTCTATAATCACCAGCAGTTCAAGACTTACTGACCATCTATTGTGTTGCAGGAATTTTACAAACCTCAACTGTGCCAAAGAGTTCATCTTTAATGTGTCCTCCTCCAAACTCCTTCTTCAGTGTGGCACGGGTGGCTGCATACATCATTTTCTGCCTCACCTAATACGTACCACCACACAAGAGGATGGAATGAACAGAATCTTTTTTTTTTTTAAAGTTTATTTTGGTTTGATGTGTTCATCTGTAGTTTGAATTTTAATTCGAATCATTGTTCTCTACTCGTTTTTAATCTTCCTCGTGTGATGTGGAATCAGTCAGTGAACAGAAGCCTCACGGTGAAGTAGCAGCATCTTGTATCCAACTAAACTACTGAATTTAACAATGTTTTCATCTTCAGAGACTATTTTTTTCACTGAGGAAATTTTAAAAATAATTTTCAATTGTTATTTTTTCACGTATTTTTAAGACAAAATTTTTGAGTCTTAAAACATAACTGTGGACTCTAAATATGGTGACTTTTTTCTGTACATGCTGACTTGCTATTAATTTATGTCTTATTTTAGTATTTGTTTTATGGGAACTGTAATATGAATATTGGAATAATTCAAGTTAAATCGCATGTGAATGACATTTACACAGGTTTTGTATTATAACAAGCCAAACTCCATTGTAACCTGCAAGATTGAAAATATAATATAACAGTTAATTGCAAAGCTCTTTCCTAAATATAAGTTATCACAAATTAGTTCCATTTTGCCCAAGAAATTAACTCAATTTGATGTACGTTGTATACAGGTTCTTATTTATATTACTTAATTTATGAGGATATTTAAAATCGCTTTATTTGTTTTATTTTTAATGATATTTTTGCATTTATTTACATTTTGGCTACAACCTTTCAGTGACTAAATTTGAGACTACAGTTGAGCATTCAAATGTCAGAAAGCCCTTCAGACGTACTGGTGATTGGTCAGGTGACCAGGCGATGAAAATCCATTCGTATCCTTGTGCATTCTGGGAATCCAGACGGTAGAGAATGTAGCAGGGTTCCTGAGGCGTGAGCAGAGGAAGCAGAAACTGGTCGTAGTCTTTGTCCCAGCTCTGCACCGGCTCTCTGTAGCAATCCAGCACCAACTCCTCTGTGGACAAAAATGTGCATCAGCTACTCACATTTGAGTTCAGAATGAGTCAGTTTAAAACTCACTTGTAATCAAATATTTCCGAAGACAAGTAACCTCTCGTGTTTACCATTTCTGATGACTATCTTCATTGATCTGATGGCACCTCCCCTTGCTCGGGCCAAAAACTCTTTCAGCTCAAATGTTGCTGTAGTAACCAGATATAAGGCAGACATGTCAAAACTGAGGATTGGGGTTGAAAGCAAATGAGACAGGACAGAGGTAGAGGTTAGGTAAGAACCTGAGACTCCACTTCAGAAAGAAAACTTGATCCATGGCCACATAGTCACACCAGCGCCTGAAGTGACCCAGGCGGGGGACATGTGCACCAAAAGGTCTGGATTTGAGTCAGAGGGATAAGACAACGTCATCCCCTCACAGTGATCAGACCCATGGTTAATAGTTTGCTACTGAAAACGAAGTTATTCTGTTATAACCCTCCTATCTTCTCTCTCACCATCGTTACCAAACACGGCAGACTCATAAATGATGTAAGACCAGGTGAGAAAGGCGAGAGAGGTACTTATCAGCCAACCCCTGCTGCTCTGCTCCGATTACCAAATGCCATTACATACATTTATGGGTACTCCTTATAATATTTAAGAACAAAATGTGCTAAATATCAAAAGCTGTATGAGAGCGAAGACATCCTAAGCATGCATGAGTGGTGTTAGGTCTTACAGGTATTTTAATTTGGAAATTCTAAGACATGCAGGTTATGTAGACCTGTATTGAAAATGTTTCATCTCTCATTCAAGAGGCTTTTTAAGACATAGCTGACATTATTGAGTTCACTTTCTTGACATTATTCAGTACAGAGATCTAGTTATATTATAAGGGTATGTTTTGGTCCACAATGATTTATACATCCACCTTTTTCTGGGAGAAATCAGTGAATATACATTTTGCTGATTGTTGTCTGTCATTGAATTGCTCAAGAAATAATCATTTTAAAATAACACAAACTGAATTTGGAGTCAGCCAAGCATGAACACAGAAGCCCGAAAATGTTTTCCTTTGAAAAACAAAAAAACCCCTTACCATTAATTCCAGTTTGGTGTGACATCTTTTGGCAGTCGTTTCTACACTCCTCACACAAGAAGGACCAGGTCCAGATCTATGTCCTCAGTCTTCTCCCTCAGCAGGTGCTGCCTCTATTCTGTGGCAGACAGATGGACCCACGCACACCAGTGACATAAACGCCACGAGGGTGACTCGGGAGATTCCTAGCACTTGAAATACAATCTGCGGAACTGTGGCTGATGAGTAATAACGTGTCTGTCAGTGGATATGCCACCCAAACCACTGATCTAGAACTTTGCGTATCGATGACCACAACTTGAAAAGTCTCGGTGGGAGAACCTCATTCTGCTCTGAAGAACTGTAGTGCTCCTGACATCAGTTGTGTCGGTGATGTGTAAGCAGATGCTGCCAGTGTGCCACATGCAACAACATTTTATTACTCTTTCACATAGTGGCCAATCAGCACAGGCATGATCTCAAATTCCAGCCAGCTGGTCATGGAAAGGTGACGCTAAGTAAGAATCTTACTGCGTCATTTCAACATCGTTGAATGGAGCAAGAACGGGAGGAGGTTCATGTGTTTGGGGAAGGGTGCCTAATGCTCATTTTGATGAGCAAGGTTTCATTTAATCCTTCATGAAATGTTAAATCGATACCTTAGGAAATATGAGAATGATGGGATTCTTATGACAAAATATTCACACCTTTTATCCTAAAGTGGTAGGTCAGGAGCTCAAAATGACTGCTGGAGTCGTAATAATGGAACTGGCCATTGACAAAAAGAACCGAATCAGTTCAGTTGCACCGCAGGGGGAGGGAGTCTAGGTTAAACATGTTGGTCTGTGTGTACTTTACAAATCAAAAGCTTGAACAGCCACTCCTTATTTTTTCTGTGTCTCTGCTTCTCACCCATGCCAAGATACTGTAGGTGAGAGAAAGATAAGTGTGTACCTACCTGTGATGGGATCATCCATTATTCACTCAGTGGTGAGTACATAACCCAAGCATCTATACATTATTCAATAGAACCACCCCCCCCCCTTCAGGAAGACACACTTTATACGCACAAAAATAAACATCCGTTCATCCATTTGATTAAACCTGCCAGCATTTCTCACAGGCTCTCAAATGTTTTCAGATTAGTTTACTCTTTGTATTTTTAATTGAACTTATTGTCAATTCTGAGAAACACAGGTAAATAAAACAGGTAAATAAATCTGGTAATAGACTGAAAAGTTCACAATGAAAGGCTTTTTTGCAGACATTACTGTGTGTACTTGTACCTGTCCCCTGTGCCTCTATATGTACCTCTCTGTAATACTAATTGCATGCCTACAGGCCCCTAGTGTGCTGTCCGTTTCAGGGGCCTGTAACCTTTAACCACATGCTGCAATTAGCACATATACAGTATGTACTTGTGTGAGAGTGAGAGTGTAAAGAGAATTTCCCCATGAGGGATCAATAAAGTGTGGATTATTATTATTAGTAGTACGCAAAACATGAATCTTCTTATGAACTAGAATTGCAGCCATTAGATAAGTCAATCAAATGAATATTTTTCTGTAATAAATTGAACTTTACTAGGCCACAACTTCTCAGTTTGTGAGCATGTTTGTGAAGAAAGGATGTCAAAAGAGAAAAAAAAAACAGAAGCCCAACAGTCATCTATGAACAGTTTATTATAAAATACTTACAAAATACAAATTCTGTGAATCGGTAAAACAATACATGGAACATCAGGAAATGTAGTAATACTTCAATAGAACACGAACAAGCAACCCAGTTGCATTCAACAACTATGTGTAAAAAAGCTGCATGAAACATTTTAATAAAAAATACACCAGGTACAATTTTCACTATAAAATGTTAAAATAACATGTCTTTTCTTAAATTAAAATACGTCGGAGTCCTCATTGTGTTTTACAGCATTGCTTGACTGACGTGTTTCACAACAAGGATTCACTTTAATAACATCCTTCTATAAGTCATCAATACATGGGAGCCAAAACGTCTGGAGAGGAGAAGAAGAAATGATGGATGAGCTTCTGTCCACACCAGTCTGTCCATTGTTAGCTATTGTACATATTGTCAGATGTCATGCAATTGAACTCACCATGACGCTGCAGGCGCTAGCAAACGTCATATATTGAGGGTTAAACTGCAGAGTATTGATGGGGCCTGGATGTTTGCCATCCAGCACTGCCACCTTCATGCCACTCTCGGTGCTCCACACATGGACTCTTCCATCCTCTGAGCCTGGGGAAAAATATGTATTTTTACACAGATCTCATAGGAAGAAACAAAAATAAAAAAATGTGTAGACTCACCAATCATGACGAACTGCGAGTCAGGAGTAAAACATGCCTCCAAGGAAATACCTTTACTGTTATTGTAGCCCTTAAAAATTAGACGGGACAAACCTTAAGCTACTCCAAAGTCATCGTGCTAACATGACAACAGATGTAGGAAAGTCAGGATTCACTAATGTGTGAGTCTTACAGAAAAGGTGTACAGCACAGATCCATTGAAAGCATTCAGGATCCGGATCATCCCTCCATTGGTGGAAATGAGAATCAGTTTCCCATCATTACTGAATTTAAGTCCAGTCCAATCACAGACCCGATTGAACATCATCTCAAAGGAGGTAAATGGACCCTTTAACCAAAATACGAATGTTATAAAATGGAAAACAAGCAAGCTGGTGTATTTATAAATGTATTTATACGTGTATTTAGTATGCCTTGCTTCACATTCTGCTGATACATACAAAATTCTCAGTTTGGGATGAATCAAGTAAATAATACTTTACCTTGTCAAAAGCACGAAGATCGTATAATTTGATGGCCTGTGATTCCACTCCAGCAGCAAAAATCAGCCCCTCAGGATCAAAAGAACAGACAGGCTTTCCTAGTGGATTAGTCAAGCCCTGAAACAAAAACACACTCGCATAAACTCAAAACATGACAATCAGAAATCTGGATTTTATCATCTAATTCATGTATTCCTAATTTATGGCAGAGGTGTGTGTCATATTTTTCCTAATTAATAGGTTTCTCCTTTCATTTAATCTTTATTTATAGGATTATAATTACAATACTGTGTTTCAGTCACTGCACGTTACTCTAGTTTTATCTAACAGGGAAGATGCAAGTGTCCCAGTGGCTTTAAAGCAGGTCTGGGGACACCCAGTGGTTAAAGGACAAGTGTTTAAAAAATCACATTGTGTTTGGTGGTTACTTAAACCTCCAGGGGCAGTGATCTAGGAAATCCAGATCCAAAGCAGTGTCAACTGTAAAAGCTGCTGTGTCATATTTGAAAGATTCCATACAGAAAAAAATTCTGTTTATTCACTGACCACTCACTTGACAGTTTTCAGAACGCAGGTCCCATATCCGGATTGTCTTATCCAACGAACCTGAGATAAATGTATCATCCACCGGTGACATGGACAGAGCAATCACTCTAAAATATAATAAATAAATCCAATTATAAAGTAAGTTAGTAACTTTAAGCATTAAGACATATGCCATGAGTAAAAATGAAGTAGAATTAAATGAGGAGAGGACAAAACCAGTTTGATGATGTCTGTATATCAGTACATAACCAGTTTGAGGAGAACAACATTGTGCAGAAATGTGTTTTCAGAATCAACCTAGGAGGTACTTGTGAAACACTGAGTGTCGATGGCAACATAGATTCTGCTTTTATTAGCATGTTGTAATATTAAAATTACAAACATAAATTATCATGTTTCAAACTTCAAAAACGAAATTCATAAAAACTTGTCTTAAAGACAACGGGATTCAACTTAGTTCAGCAGTCCAATAAATGAGTGTTAGGCAACAAGAGACACACAACTGGTGCTTTTTCTTACTTTGCAGTGTGACCTGGGAAATACCTGATGTACTTGTTGTCAGTGAGTGAAAGGTATCGAATGGTATCTACAAGAATGAAAACCATACGTCAGTTTCGAGGTACATTTCTCTACAATCTATTTCACATTCTGTGTGAATCTTTTGCCAACATCTGTCAGTACAGAGTCATTACCATCCTTCTTGTTGGAGCTGTAAACCACCTTCTGTGTATCCCCGTGTGTATAGCGGATGAGGTCTACCCCATACTTCTTGCTGTACAGGGTCCTTTTAGGTCTGAGAATGGGAAGAAAATTCACACCAGTCAATCATTGCATGACCTCCTGAAACACAGCAGACACCACCACACCTCCTAACTCATTAGGCATTATGAAGAGAGGACACAAGTCGAATTCTGATCCATCCTTTCTTAATATGTGATTTCAGCTGCTCAACAATGCAAAGTGTCTGCTGTCATACTTCAAACTTAACTTTTTCAAAGGGGACAAGTCTGGCATGGACACAGGCCAGTCTAGTGCAGTATAGTAGGACAGTGTAGAATGTGGGTGGTCAATAGAAGACGTCATCTTGATGGCAGTATTGATCCAAAACCAGTATGCACAGTAATCCACGCTACAGGCCCGGACACCCCCCAGATCATCACCAGTGTCCACTCCTGAACTCTAGTCTGGTTATCATCTGGATGTTCCAGAGGACACAGCATCCACAACTTCCAAAACACACTTGAAATACAGACTAATCAGACCAAAGGACACGTTTACATTTGGTTTCAGCTCATAAAAAGCTTGGGCCATAAAAATCATCAGGATTTCTAGATATTGTTCATACATGGCTTGTGTCTCACATGCTAGAAGAAGCTTAACTTGATTTTGTTGGTGCAGCACCAAACTGTGTTTTCCTGAGTCCATGTAGTAAACAATTCTTTGATTTATGTCAAACAATGCTGGCTTTCATTGCTGCTTTCATTCTTGCACCACATTTGCAGATATTCATTCATTTTAATACCATGTATAACAACACTGATTACTTACTTCCCGTCCCGGACGTCATACAACACAATGCAGTCGTCGTCGCTACTTGATATTGCATGTTCACCATTAGAGCTGAAGTCCACACAGTTGACTTTCATTGAATTTTCTCGGTATGTCCTAGCAACCCTGAAACTTCGCAACACGCTGTCTGTGATCTTCATGTCTGCCGCGACACACCTATAATGTTCACCGTTGTCCTGATCCGCTGCCTTTAATTGTAGCAAAAACCTCCATTGAGTAAGTGCATGACAGTTAATTGAGCCGTTGAGTTGCGTCACTTAAAAGCTCGTTTTCTGAGAACGACAATAGTACCAGGCGCTGGGAGTTATTTACTATGTGCAGCCATTCAGTAAGGCGAAGTTACCGTGAACGAATGTAATTTAATTAAAATCCACCTCGGGGGGGGCGGTGCTATGCAGTCATAATTATATTCAGTGGGTCAAGCAGACCAGGCAGCACCGAAGCTTGAAACTAACACATCGTTTGTTAGAAAAAGGAAATGACGACACACGTTAACCGGAAGTTTGTTGAACACCCAAAAAGTATATATATATTTTTTTTAATTTTAATTTTATATACTGGTTTGATCCCCGAAGGGAAATTAAGAGAGATATATTGAAAAAAAATTATGTTTAGTTATGCCAGGAAGCGGCCTTTATTTCAAAATGTCATAGCAGCACGCTAAAATAATTATGCTGGCATATTTTTAAGTTTAAATAACCACACATCACTTTAGGATTATTTTGATATATGAATTTACGTTAAACCTAACACGGAATTTTGAAACTGTAATATTTGTATTTTCTTTTAATTGTGACAAAATACAGTTTCTACTCTTTTATCAATAAAGACGCGATCCGGATGTAGTTCATATGAGACGAGGTCGACAAGTTATACTTCCGGTATTAAATGAGCCCTTGTTGATTAGTGACACTTCCGGTAGAGCTTGTTTCTGTATCACCGCGTTAACAAGAGCCAGATAGCCTACAAGATCGGCGTTATGAATCATTACAAACGTATTGCATGTAGTGACATTATGAACACCATCTTCTCTCTGGTCAGATTAAGAGCACCACATGGTCGGTGCATGGGGACGGCATCATCCATCAGTAGGAGTCAGGCCCTCGACGAGGAAGATCCTCCATGCACGGGAGAGAAACGTCGGCTCACTGCGCTCGATCTTGCACAGAAGATTCGGCGGGAGCGTTCGAAGACCCAGACAGAGGCAGAGCCTCCGTTGTCTGGTCAACAGAAGAGGGTGATGGAGCTAAAACAGTTCAGTCAGCAGCTTCAAAATGTTCATCCCAACGTACTGGCCAAGCACCTCCACAGAGGCGTGCTGTACAAGGATGACGATATAGTGGTTATAAACAAACCCTATGGCGTTCCTGTTCGAGGTAAACCAACACGAGGTCACGGCTCACAAAACGTTATTAATGTACTGAATACCGATCTGAGTTTGAACAGAACAGAATCAGGAATATTGCCTAATGACATGTCTTTTCTCAAACCACAACTCAGACATCTAGAAATGATATGCAACTGAGAAAAATTGCAAAGAAAAGAAGATCAATTTTGTCACATTTTAATCGTTTTATGAAGTAAAAGTTTCAGAGATCAAAAATACTTTGAAAAAAAGTATCAGCATACTGCTACTTTGCTAAGAGTGAGCAATAACTTTGGTGTATTAATATATCCATCTATTCTGACGATGCTAGCTATATACTGGTGCAGTTTGACAAAAGGGGATGTGCCTGGATGTGAATAGGTGTACATTTGGTGCTGTCCCCATCTCTTAGATGACGGTGGGGGCACATCCATCTGCTCTGTGCTTCCTGTTCTCTCTAAAATGATGGATGGGTCAAAGGTCAAGTCTAGCTCTAAGCTGTTCCCCTCTCTTGGACTGGAGAAGGACACACCTGGAGCTCTTCTGCTGGCCAGGAGGGAAGAAGTGGTGGAGCACATACTCAACCTTAACAGGGATAACCAGATACAGAGGAAGTATTGGTAAGCTACAGTATCGAGTAGAAGCAGGGTTTAAAGACAATACTGAAACATGTGTCCTTATTTCCCATGCTTCGTTTAACATATTCCGTTTTCCTCCTCAGGGTCATCACAGTCGGCGTGCCAGTGCAGTCTGTAGGAGTGATTGACATTCCTGTCATAGAGAGAGAGGTCACTGGCTCTCGTCCACACTACAAGGTGCCCCCTCTGCTGCAGCTAGTTGTTTGTCATTAAACTGTTAAATGTGGAGTTGCATACAAAAGTAGTTACTAGTTAGGTAATAGTTTTAGTGTTATTATTGGACTGTATTATATCTCTATACATTTTTTTTAATTTCAGATGGCTTTAAGTCCTGTTTTCAGAATGAAGGATTCAGGCGATGGTTTGACTAGAGTCCGAGCCCATCGGCAGTCCCATCCTGCTGTGACCAAGTATCGGGTCTTGGATAGCAGCAGTGGTTGTAGCCTTGTTGAGCTTCAGCCTTTAACCAGTAAGGAAACCTTTATGGGACCTTCCACAGGAAATGACTCCCAAATCAATTTTTTAAACTTTTTTTAAAAGGACGGGAGATGTTTTCTACATGTCTTCTTGTGTCCACAGGCGTGAAACATCAGCTAAGGGTCCACATGGCATTAGCTTTAGCATGTCCCATTCTTGGTGACCACAAATATTCCAACTGGAACAAGCTGTCACCCCAGGTAAGATGTTTACAACTTCATATGGCTGTAAAAGGTTTAAATAGCATGTATGATGAAAGCAGCACCACTATTGAAAAATAAGTTTGCTATACTTGCTTTTCTGTGACATAACAAATCTTATTGGTGTGCCACTTTGAATAGTGATTTGTTTCCTGGCATCAAGCTGCTTATAGGTAGTCATTATTTTCCAGCACAACATAGGCTAACAGTTTTACACAATTCCTGACTGTAGAAGATGCACTGATCCTGGTCTCATATCTAATTGAATCAGTAATCAGAACAAATTTAAGCTGTAATGCTTGGTTTTGTTTCAACTCTAATCAACGGGCAGCGGTGTGACTGTTGTCAAAGCTTGCCCTTCATAAATCTACTGTAGTTTGAAATGTCAGTCTGAGCTTTAGGGTTTCCTTAGTGGTGCTTGATCCAATTAGCATCATGCAGTTCCATCTCTATCAAGGAAGGCAGCAAACGTTTTGTGTCTTATGCCATATGCTGATTCTCCAACCAAACAGCTTTTTCATTTTGCTATAACATGTGCATTAAGAAAAGAGCATATTGTTACTGGCATCTGTTTGTATTAGATGTGTGGGATAGGACTGACTTTTATTCAATGGCATTTTTTTTTGTCGTTTGGTTTCTGCAACAGAAATTACCAGATCGTGTTCTGGAAAAACTTGGGCTGGAACAAAGTAAGGCTCGATATCTTCCTCTTCATGCTCTTGCTCAGCAGCTGACGCTGTCAGGAACACGTCAAACTGAAATCAACGTGTCCTGTCCTTTACCTAAATATTTCACACAAGCACTGAGACGACTGCAGCTCACCTATGATAAAAAAGGACCGTGAATAACCAACTCCTGCTGTTTTGCTTAAATGTTTGCAATTCTGTTGAATGATGTCAAAATTTTACATGTAAGAATGTTTTCCTTGTACAGTATATCATTTAAATTAAATGCGAATTTAAAAATTCATCTGTGTTATTGTGATGTTATATAAAATGATCTACCTGAGGACAGTGTGGGAATGGCTGTTCAGCATTGCATCAGTCATATTAACAAACAAATCCAAATGGAGTGACTACTTTTGCCAGTACTGTTAATGAGAATGTACTTCAGTTAAAAGGCAGACGTCTCCAGGCTGAGAATACTGCACGCCAGTTTTAGAAAGACCAACAACTAATCCTGACTTCAGGTCTTAATTCCACCGACATATTTTCATTTTTGAATTTTTCTACTTTTGATCCAAGGATTACTACTGCATTGGCTAAACAAGATGTTTGTATATCCTGTTTAATTATCTATATTTAAACTTTACATACAGGAATATGTTGGCAAATATTTACTTTGTTTTCCAATAACAAGCTTTGACCTGAGAAAAATGTTTGTTTTCCTTATTGACTATAAAATAGCACTTGACCTTAAAGAGTATCTGAGATTCAGCTCACTCAATAATCCACAAATGTAAATTGTCTTTTTTGAAAAACAGGCACAAGTTCTTCAGCTTTGAACATACATACATAGATGATCCAAAATGCAGTCAGTATACAAAAAAAAGGTCACCGTCCAGTATAGTGTGACACATTATACTGGAAGCTTAAAGATGTGTGATGTTTACTAGTGAAGGGTTAAATATATTCATTTCAGAGTAATAAGACTCGGCAACATTTACCACTGCTTAGAGAAAAGCAGCCCAGGAGCACAATCATGGTCCAGCAGTGGTGGAACCTGCACCTCCCTCAGTTTACAGTTTTAGGGTTACAAAGGTAGCTGAGACGAGGAGCAGCCCCGAACATCCGACAAAAACACAAAAAAAATCTTTGATGTCATGACACACTTTCCCAGGAGAAATGGCAACTGTTTTAGAAGTTGTTCGATGTTATTCCAGAAAGTCAATGATGTTTAATGACTCAGGATGGATACCACATGACCAGCGACTGACGATCAAATCCCACAAGTCCTCTGGGTTTAGCTAATGTCTGAACTGGCACTGATGATCTCTTGGATCTCTCTGACTACGATGATGCGGGAAAGAATGTGCTCGATCTGCTGACTGGTGAGGGGCTGAGGCGAGTACCACATCGGACTGTTCGGTGCAACCACAGGCTCTGGAGTCATGTAGTAGGAGTCGTTGCGTCCCTTAACACTTTGAGGGCTGGAAAAGGAAATCGGAGATACATTCATTTAAAGTACAGTATGTGGTGAGGATTTGTCCAGTTTCACAGGATTAATGTGAGTATCGCTCACCATTTGAAGAGATAAAAATCGTAAAGCTTGATGGGGCAGCGGAGAGGATTTTCTGCATCCTCGACTTGTTCTTCAAACATTTCGTCCATTCCTGAAACAGATGTCACATCAGGTCAGCAAAAGCAATTCTAAAGCAAAACATTAACGTAAGGCTGACTGCCCTGAGTACCTTTGGGTCCTGCGCTATGTGGACCCTGTCCTTTGAGAAGGCGGATACTGGTTGCTTTGTCCTTGGTATTAGCAGGGTTCTTCCGTGTGTGTCTCACAACCTTTGTGAAGGCTACTTTCAGGTGCTGCTCAGGTGTCATGAGACGGAAATGCCTGGAACACAGATGCGTTTAAAACATGTCTAAAATATTGTTTTGAGTAGTTAAGGAGAACGGACTCAGGTCAATCGGTGCTGAGAGGTCGTCACTCACTTAGTGTTGAAGTACATTAGAGTTGTGAGCAATGTGGCTGGCGAATGCGCACCGAGCTGTTTACACTCCCACAGCATCTCCTCTGTCACGTGACTGGGAATGATGTAGCCTACGATGAGAATGCACGGTGAGTTGGTTGTTTTTATTAAACCATTACAAACACTGAACATGGTCATACTTTCTTACCTAAAGGATGGACGGCGGGTTTCCAGCCATCCAGGATTTTGTGTAAACTCTCACAAAAACGTGTATAGTATGGATCAGAAAAAATATCATCCACGCGTCCATTTTCACAGAGGTACTAAAAAAAAAGAAATGTAGTCTGTGGCACAAGACAAAAAACAAATCTTTTGGTATGACATATAGTGAAAAAATCAGGATACTAACCTTTTGTATACACAAGAAAACATAATATAAAACATCGGATGCAAACTGCTCTTTATCTGCTCCTCGCGCCTCCTGCGTCATCAGGGAAAGTCCTAAGTTCAGCTCAGCAACTGCACTAGACACCAAATCCTCTTGAAAACGAAGGGGTTGACGACCTGGACAGAAGCACAGATGGAGTTTTATTAGTGTTGGGAAGTTGCATTTTTACCATTTTTAAACAGAATATGTTGTGCTATTCAATGACCAGGAATAAAAAAGAAAGCAGATTTTGAAATGTGATGACAGGTAATCAGTGTTTGTGAGCTGGAACATTTCCTCTTGTTTTCACATAATAATTAGTTGACTAACGTCCTATTGGAGCAAGCATTGTCTTTTCCTGCTTGTTTAGCTCAGCATTTTTTCGCTGCGCCCACAGACGCCAAACTTCCAGGCCTTCGTCGGGCTTCAGACAGACAGGAACCAGAATCTCTGCCGGTGGTTCAGCCTGAGCCTCTGTCTCTATGTGAGCCTTCACAAATAAACAAGAAAGTCAACGTCAATGCTTACTGTGGTGGAGGGCATCATGATGATAAAGCAGCTCGATAGCAGCAATTTACAAATTTTGCAAGATAACAATTGATTTCAATGAAAGTTTGCAGCAGGATAGAGCAAAACCATAAACCCTAACTGACATATGTAGGTTTGTTCAGCCTTGATGGAAGTATACAGTCTGTTGAGTACAATCCTATTTAGTTAATAAGTCAAGTCAATATTTCAAACGACATAAGTACTATTTACAGAACACGTTTGTAGTAACCTGAGTGAATAACATTCAGTCGGGATGCCAGAGGACCTTCTGTTATTAACAAGGACATTGATACAAGTTGTAATCCATACTTTTTCAAAATTATTAACTAAAGATGACTATTTCTATTTCCCCTGACACTTCATCAATTTTTACATGAACTGAGTAATGGAACTATTAAAAACAGGGTGGTCAGCACAGAATACATTTAGTTCCAAGCATACTGACAGAGGTCTGCAATACAGCTAGAAGGGAGAAGTGTGTCCAAACCTGCAAATGGAGCTGCTGTTCTTGTCCCTCTTCTCCCTGGTCCTGCTGTTGGTTCGGATCCCATATGTGCACTGATTGTGTCGTGTTGTAAGTCCCTCCTACAGTCTGCACCGCTACGGGGATGTGAATGTTCCCATTCATGAACTGTGCTGGGAACAGGGTCTGGACTATTTCTTCTTGTGTCCCAGACGAGGCCGACTGCCCTTCTGTAGACCTCAATGAGGGGCTTTGGGACAGTTTATCCTTACCATTGGTGGTGGTAACCTGCACTGTGCTGTATGTCTCCTGTGGTATGGCGATGTGAGTTACACCCTGCTGCTGTGGAGTGGAGTACACAGGGATGGTCCAGGTTTCTCCAGAGGGGCCTGTGATTGTTCCTGTAGTGCTGTACAACTGAGTGCTGTCAACCGTGAGCAAATCTGGCCTTAGGGAAACGTAGCTTTGCTGCTGCCCTTGAGGGATGGTTAGAACTGTAGCCACCTGCTGGCCTTGTTGAACAGCGTAAGACACAGCAAGAGGGACGTCCACTTTACGCTTCTTGGCAGGCTGAAGAACAGACACAGAGGCCGACCTCTTCTCTGCATCCCTGAGGGAGTCTTGATGCTGTGATGGAGATATGGCCTCTATGGTCTGGATCTGGATCTGTTGTCCATCTTGTAGCTGGATATGCTGCCCCCCTGGTAACTGGATTGGCTGGGCTCCTTGTAGCTGAATTTGTTGTCCCCCTGATAGTTGAATGTGCTGACCGCTCTGCAGTTGAATCTGTTGGCCAGCCTGGAGTTGAATTTGCTGGCCCCCTGTGAGTTGAATGTGTTGCGTCCCTTGTAGTTGGCCACCTGACAACTGTGTTTGTTGACCTCCAGCCACAGCTGCAACCAACTGTGCCTGGATCTGTGGAACACAGCTGAAATAATCACAAACCAGCAACGATGCATAGCAGGAAAGCACTTAATGTGTACAACTACTTCAACAAGACCTGCTGCTGCTGCTCCTCCGTTAGCTGTCCATGTTGGACAAGCTGGGCTGTTGAGATTCCCTGCAGGTCCTGTTGAGACGGAGAGGCCACCTGAAGAACCTGGCCAACGGCTTGGCCCTGCTGTTCCTCAATCTGGACCTGGCAAAGGAGGACAGAATGAAAGATAGTCAACAGTAAACAGAAAAAATTCTCCTAAACAGAAAATGTGACATTTGACAACTGCATCTTTTGTTTTTTGAATGAATGATCCTGTTTGATATGTCATCTTGTAGGAGCAGGAGGTCTAATAACTACAAGGACATCAATACAGGATAGACTAAATGTGTGTAACTGAATATAATACATAGATACAAAATATGCATTTTTATATTTCATTAAAAAAATACACATTACATGTTCTCATCTTTAATACTGCAGATTTAATAGGATCTAAGAGCAGAATATCTTACTTTCACATTAAACAAGATTCATTTCTGAACTAAATAATGGAACAATGGCTTTGCATAAACTAACCTGCACATGAAGTTGTGGTTCAGACTCATGATGAACAGACAGATGAGGTGAAATCTCTGCTGTGGTCACCTGAAACCGAAACAATGTTTGATTACTTCAGGAGATCAACATGAATAAAATCTGGAATAAATGAACCCCAACAGGAGCAGCTCTCACCGGACAGGCCAGCTCCAGCAGGGAGCCCGCCACCTCGGTGCTGTCGGTGTAGATGCAGTTGGCGCCCTGCTGCTGATACACCATGGTTGTTGTGGCGGGGATGGAGGCCCCTCCCTGCTGGGTGAACTCCTGCAGCACCTCGGGGCCCTTAGTGAGAGACTCCAGGAAGTCCTTCATCCTGTGCTGGGGGACGGTGCGGGCTTTCTGCCGCACATACTCATCAAACGAGACCACCCCACCTTCCTGCTCGTTCATCGTCAATGGACCTGCGAAGATGAGAATAACTTTTACACAAATGTGACATTTATGCTCCAACACGCATAAGCCATGAAGAGAGGGCAGCGATTTACGATCGCATCGGTTATAAATATTAGAGAATAAAAATCACCGCTAGTTCAAAAGCGGGGTGATGGAATAACAGTGAAAGCGTACGGGACAAAGTGCATTTAGGTTCACAAGTTAATGTGATGACTGCTACACTTCAAAACTTCCCAGTAAAGTAAAGCTCACAATTAACACCACAATGTAATAAAATAAGTGATAAAACACGGATCCAGACTCCCAACATGTTGGCTTCACGTCCCTGGTGATAATAGTGTCTACGTGGTTAGCATGCTAACACGGCAGTGCTGCTGTAGCCCCTATGGATAGCTAGCTAGCTAGCTAGCTAGCAACCGATGTCATTAAGTATATTTAACACAATTGAACACTAATTTGATATCAGCTATGAATTGTTTATTTAGCTCTTTAGCGTCACAGTTTGTTCACGTGATAACAAATATAAAATCTATAGTCCATGAATTGCGTTTACATGACGGTAGCTAGTGACTGTGAGGACGCTAGCTGGCTAGCTAGCAGTCGGCTGTGGATCCCGTCATGCTACCTTAAATAAAAGGAAATCCTCTCTTTCCGCCAAGGCTCGGTGTTCAAAACTAAAACGCCAATAAACGTCAAACAGCTAACACCAGCACACACTTTACTGAGCTACATAGCACACGTAACAGCAGCGCAATCCCGCAAACTATGGTGTGATTAGATTGCGATTAAAAAAAAATTAACAGCAGCGACGAGCAAGCGAGGTCTGACGTCTGCTTGTTGTTACAGGGTGGAAGCTTCGCTCCAAAAACAAGTTTCCCAGCACCTGCGAAACAATAACGATAATATTCATCCAGTTGGATCCAAATCGATATTAGTTGGTTACAGCTTGAACCAGACGCCTACATAGAAGACAACGCGACTGTGTTTATCCAATGAGATATAGAGTGACGGAAGTCTAGGCCCCAAACAACGCGACTGTTCTCTAGGTTGGACTCTCAAATGACGGCCTGCCCCCGTGTGTGAACACGGGTTCACATCAGAACATGTATCTGTCACTAAATCAACTATCTATCTATCTATCTATCTATCTATCTATCTATCTATCTATCTATCTATCTATCTATCTATCTATCTATCTATCTATCTATCTATCTATCTATCTATCTATCTATCTATCTATCTATCTATCTATCTATCTATCTATCTATCTATCTATCTATGTGATACTGTAAGTCATGAATATCTACCTAATATGTATTTTTTTCTTATTACGCTTACCATTTTTGTGTTTTTACTTTATGCCATTTTATGTTTAAAATTTTCTGCTGTTTGACTTTAAATTTATGTTTGTAAGAATGGCTGAATCTCTAAATTTCCCTTGGGACCAATAAAACTATTAATCCATTCATCTATCTATTGATCTACATAATTTCTACATGTATATGTGATGGCGTCTAGATCTCTGGAATAAGAACCAGACCCCATTACACCAGGCTCCAGGTTCAGTCATTTAAACTTAACACACATGTCCAGAACGCTCCCCAAGACGCTTTGGTGATGTCTGGCACAGATTTGAATGCATGTACCTTTAACGAGACTTAACTTCCCCAGTCTGCCTTAAAGAGCCAGGCATGTGTTACTGGAGGCCTCCCCCTGCTCTCGCCACAACAAGCTGCCTCTTACGCGTCTTAAGGTGGACTGGCACAAAAGTGATGTGTGCATAGACTACACTCCATACACTCGGTATATGAAAGAGTTAATTCCCACACTCACTACAAATTGGGGATTCTGCAAGAGATTTCTGGTTGAAGTGTCGATAGTAGATATACATACTGCATGTATGTTAACAAGACTTTCTGAAATCATATGACAACCCTCTTATGATACAGACCATACATCATACATAACATCTACTTATCTACTGTTAATATTTTAAGTCATGTTTTACAGAAGTCTTGACATATGACTGCTTTTCAAAGTAAAAAAACAAATACTATATTGGCATGAAAGATTACCAGACTGTTCGTGTCTAGTTGAACAAACCTTATTGCTTATTTGACTTTGTGCTACTTAAAGAATCTTAATGTAATCCTGTAGAGAAGGGAGTTAACCTTAACCCTAACATAACTGTTGGAGAAAGAGATGAGCAATGTCTGATGGTCAAGTAATTCTTTCTCAAATCTACACATGAAAAGATAATAATCCACAAAGTGTTGATTTATTCATTTTCCAGTTAAGATTGGTATTACAATTGAGGAAATGTTTCTGTGACTGACATTTAGGCTGCCAAGTAAACAAGTGAACAGCAGGTGCAGTGACAGGAATCAGACATCGCAGGTTGAAAGCTAGATGGGCATTGGCATGTCAGTAAATCCAATGTGTTCAGCCCTCATTGTGGACCTACATCACAAACCAGCCCTTACTCAGGCTGTTACTACAGTGGGAGACAGAGTGCTACATGTTATGCACTGAAAGAAAGCAGAACACAAGGAACCGCAGGGACATCTCATGGTATCTGTTTTACTCAGCTTGTTAAAATCTTTATCTTATCTTATAGAAGTAATGTTTTTTGTGAGTGGTGTTGTGAAATATCTAGAGGTAAAAAATCTGCAAGTTCAAGTGACTGCAACTAGTCCCGCATACTCTAAACACTTGTTTTGTATTTGATCCTGATTTTACTAAACAGTAAATTTACGTAGAGTAAGTCAGGACCAAAATCTAAAAATAGAATGCATTTATCATTTGAACTCATCAGAGAATGCATTTAAAAATATGATAACCTATGAAAAATATCTTTGTCCTACCAAAAATGCAGTTACTATGAATTTGGCTTGTTCTAGGTGTCATTTTTATATTTTCAACAATTTATCATGTATATTTTTTCATATGATATGTGATTTGCACATAATTCAGACAGGCAGCTTGACACCTGTGACCCAGATAGTCAGTCACTGAGGCCAATCTGACTGACTCATAATGTGCAATGTTTCTACGAAGGTCTGTTGTATTTTTGCTGAGACAAACCATCCACAGATGTTGTTGAGTGTGCAAAGTTACTGGATCATACAGGGGAATTATGCCCTTTACAGGATTTGAACAAAAGATTAATTATCTGGCAAGCTGTATGACTTGTTATCTCCGTCTACCCTACACTCACACTGTTAACGCTTTCTTAATTACAGGAATTAGTGTGTAGAATAGTTAAATTAATGCTAAAAAGTCATGTCTATAGGAATTATCAGTCTGCAGCCCAAAAATAATTTCATGATTGATCTTCTTTGTTTTTCCACAGGTGCTAGGATTTCAACGTCATGTAAAAAAGTGTCAGAAATGGCTTCATCTTTACTCTTAGTCACACTGACTGTGTTTTTTCTTTCACTTGAGACCTTCGTTCTTACTTCACACACACTAAATAACCATGGTCCATTTCAAATTATGCAGAGAAAAAGCAGAAACAACATTGTGAACAGCTCATTCAGTCAAGTAATCTCCCATTCGGTGAGCAGCGGTGACATTTTGGAGGGCAGTGGACAGAATGTGGACAGTGCAGCTTTGCAGAAACATGTCGATCGGACTGCCATCTTAAAAAACCCTGAGGGAGGCAGTGATGGGAAGACCTCTGGATCAGGATCTGTATCGACTACATTACCAGCACTTACTCCATATCAGGAAGAGATTCCAGACCAAGGACCTGACAGAACAAACACTTCAGTTACAGTATACAGTCACTCCAGTGTGCATGTTATCTCAGAGGAGGGCCTCACTCACACAACACCTGAGGACCAGTTAGAAGAAAATCGCATGTCTGGGGTGAAGCCTGTTTTTTTGGATGGTAAGTGAACATGAGATTGTTTGAAGCTAAGACATGACATGGACATGATATCTTACAAAAGGTTTATATAGGGTATATACATGCTACATGAACAATAACTAGGTTGTACATGTGATAAACATTAAACATTCTCTGCCATTAGAACTCACAACCATGGAGGGCAGGAACAGTTGTAGGTACAATTATAAAGTCATTATCTCAAATCACCTATTCATTATTGTGTTTTGTTATTCATTATTGTGTTCTGTTGACATACCAACACTCATTTTCTCATGAAAATCAGTTGAATTTCCTCATTGATGACAGAATAATCCTCTTGTTAGAATCGGCAATTAAAGGCTGCTTCTTGTTGAAGAAAATGCATTTTTGTCAGTCACATTTACACATAGTACAACATTGTGTAATTTATTCTCTGCATTTAACCCATCCTGGAGAGACAGTTCAGGGAGCAAGTTAGGTTTAAGAGTCTTCCTCAAGGATACATTGGCGTGTAGACTCTGGGGCTGATATTGGTAATTGTTAATATCACACATAACATAACGTTTCCTTTTTTTTCTGCCATTCTCTGTGTCAGGTCTGGAGAGCCCTAAATCCCATGTCTTCAAATTCATGACAAACCAGAACCGGCCCAGACCTGGAGATCCCTGTGTGCTCGGCCTGAATCCTTGTGTTCTTCCAAACTTTAATGGCACCAGTCTGCTTTGGGATGACATGAGGCGAACACTGGCTTTTGCTTGGGAACTACATGTCTTTGGGTCTGCCGGTCTTTTCATACTGATGGCAGTCCTGGCAGTTATAGGAATCACTGGTGTATTTGCTCTCCCTCATCCTATCTGTGATGCCCTTACTCTGGCAAATAGTTTGCTGATCCTCAGTGGTACTCTGCGTGGGGTCCTCTTTTTTCTTGATCCTTATGGAACCCGTCAAATCCTGTCTCATGCTATGCTAGCGGCCCTACATAATGCTCCCCTACAGCTCCTTTTGTGGGCACAGATTTCCCTAGCTCTAGTCACACTCAGAGGGCTGAACTTATTTATCCTCTCGTTGAAGCTGCAGCAACCCTGGGTGGTTGGAGTGATGTCTATATCACATTGTACCCCCTTACTTCTTGCAGATCTTTTCTCTCCACCTTTGCCTCCCACACTCCCTCTGCTGCTAGAAACCCTCTCCCTCTGCTGTGGTCTCCCGTTCTGTCTAGGAATTCTCACTAAATCTTTTTCTCATGTACATCCCTTTCTCAGGTCCCCTGTACCTCAGTGGGTTCCCTCACAAAGAATTGAGAAATGTGCAAAACGAGTCACAGCAGTGTGTGCCTTATTAGGGGTCCTCTGCTGCAGCCTTCACATGTTTAGTCTCCTCTGGCTTTATGGGCTACTGGGGAACTGGAGGCGTTTTGGTTGGGGCTGGTGGCTAAGTCAGTTTTGGGCTAGAATTCTTGAGTTAGCTTGGGGATTCTCATTACTTGTCCTAGGATCCAGGATCTTCTGGATACCATCTAGGGGTCATTTAAGGGGCAATCATTGGCAGAGGAGAAGTAAAATGTTTAAAGGGGTGATAAGCTTGTGGGGTAGCATCCTGGGCAGGATACAGAAAGGACCACTTAAGAAAACAGAGCAAACCTGGGATGACCTGATGCCAAACAACTGGGCAAAGTACAAACTATCTAGAACTGGTTTCAGCCACAATGTAATGTGTCCCTATGATGATCCCCCATCTACCACTGTGCTAGAATACACCTCGGATCCTGTCGGCAATATCAGCTCACAATCCCAGGCTGCATTACTCTGTCAAAAAGTTGGTGAACGTGAATGTATTTTTTCACTTGTAGAGCTCGACATGTGGCCACCATCTCCTATTAACCTCAGACGCAGCATTGACAATGCCCTTCATGAACAGCTTATAGCTGGGGGTCTGTTCACACCTCAACCACTCTGTTGGACTTACCCCGTGGCCAGAGACACCACTGACAGAGAATGTGGAACAATTGCATTACCTCCAGTTTATGATGGCTACCAGTGGAAGATGGATCCAGAGTCTATACAGTTCCCCAGTACTGCCACAGAATATAACAGTGACAAATGGTCTCCAGCTGTTACATATCAAAGAGAAACCTTTAACCCTGGGTTATCGCCAGTGATCCATCAGCATGACTGGCCTCATGATGACGTTACAAACCTCTAAGATGACCACTGATCTTCTAATCTCATTCATCTTTCATTTAATTCCACAATCACGTAACACGGACAGTCATGCTCTTGGAAGAGACGTCTGATAAATAAAATTGCTTTTCTTAATAGCAATGAAATTATAGGTAGTCAGTACAAAAACCCATAGAGAAGACATTATCAGACAAACACACTTTCTGTAAGATGAATGTGTTACAGAACAGATACTACTGACAGCTGGAAGAAAAAATACTTCTCTAATTCACAAAGTCTGTTCATTGTGATTTGACGTACATTGAGTCTTCTGACATACTGTGATGTTTATACGTGCGTTGAAGTTGTTCCTATGAATATTACGAGTATTACAGAATTATACAGTTTGCCTCTGTGTATCAGCTTTATTTGTTCACACAAGACAGACCAGTTTTTAGTCAGTAATATAAAATTCCTACTGTATCACCTGTGTCAATACCTGGCTCCAATTTTTCATTCAGATCCCTGTTGGAAAATCAATAGCCAAAGGTCATTTGAACATTTGTTTTGTTTATTTTTTATAATATGTCAAACAGAACTGTTACATCTTAAAAAAATATTATCATTGGATGCTTTCATTCTGAATTAAAGGGATCTAGTAGGACTCATCCGGTAGGAAGTAAAGTCATATCTCTTAAAATAAAAATAAGACTGTTATATAAATGATTTGTGCCCTCGTGAATTCTAATGGCCTAGTCATGTTTTTATATTGTATGTCAAAGGCTGTGGACACTGGATTGAATCCAAGAAAATTATCAAAACATTCATTCATTAAGCCTTTTCCTATTTATGCATTTATGTAGTTGTCTGTCCAATGTGAATTGTGAATTTCCCAGTTTGGGATCAATAAAGTTCATCTATCAATGACAAATATGTTTTTAACACACCGTATTTGTCAGTATAATAAAACATAGAATATATAGATCATCTCCTCCTACATGATTCAGGTACAGTACACCAGATGAATAATGTTCAACAGCATATTCAGACTGAAGGGATTCATATTCCAAATATATTAGGCTCATATTTTTTTATAATATCTTGCACCTCTTGCTGTAATATATTGAATGAATTATACATTAAGTATTGAAAGTTCTTGCATTGGTAGCCCTGTCTGCCCCTGATTTTTTTTAAATGCATCTCATGGCTGGGAGACCTTATTTTTCCCTTTGGTATATTGAGTTTGAGGACAAAACAAAGTCACCATGACAACAAGGCGTCTGCTATGCTCTGAGTGACTGATTTAACTCATCGGGGATTGTGGTGTACATGGAGGTATGTACTATGCCATTGCTTTATACTTTTGAATGTGAGCCATTCGATTTAAGCACACTCACTGCACGTCATGCTTTTTTACTCGGTGTGTTTGCTTGTAGGATGAGTGTTTACTCTTTCTTGTCTTGTGGATGTTTAGTCTTCAGTCACATGTCCTTCACACACGAAAATGTCCTCTGGCAATGAAAACTGAGAGTTTGTGGCCAAGTCATGAAACATTTAAAACATGATGAATTTAATAAATATATTATTATCATATTTCCTAGGCCCCTTCCTTTTGCAGACACTCCTGTCCCTATTGCAGGCACATCGACAACAGCCACAGCCACAGCTCAGGTGCTTCTACAGATTCTAACACAGAACATGTGGAATATAACATATTACAAATTTAGGTTTCCATCATCTCCTGATTAGCCCATTCTGTCATTCCTAAAACGTTTACTGCTTGCAGAAGGTCAGACTCAAACTTTTCAAGACTGCAATCCTGCAATCCATAATCTAAAGCCATATCATCTGCACTGTTTGATCAGATCCCAGCATTGCATCCTCCCCCTCAAGTGTTATTCGCAGTTACAAACTCCTGAAACTGAAACTCCTGCTCCTCTCACGACAACTAGTGTGTCTACTACCATTAAGCCTGCTGCTTTAAACTCATGTTCTCATTGGGCCCTCAGGCCAGGATATCCTGATCCTCCCATAACACCTTCTGCAAAACAAGCTCCACCTGATCAGCACCACCCCAACCCTGTCTGTTGTGCCATGCATTCCTTTCATCACTTCCATTTTCTTATAGGCAAAATTAGATTTTAGAGGTTCTACTGATGAGCCCCAGTAACATCACAGACCGGTGAAGTTAATATAACAGGCTTACAAAACTATAACTAACTATTAAGCTAACTTTTATTAAACTCTAACCCTAACAGCAAAGGAATTACTTTTTTGAATTTGTCAAGAAAGATTTAAAATATAAATGTACTTACTAACAATAAAGGACAAGGCTAATTGTCAGCAATGTTGTTTTGTTTGTCAGGGTGAAGGCTTTTTCTAAGGCTGAGATCAAGATTAATGTATTTCCATTATCAGTTAAGGAGCCAGTCATTTTTCTATATAGTATTAATAGATTCTGGTCAATTAAAAGTGTTACAAAATTAGAAAATATAAAAAAATCACAATAGCAGAACCCAAACGCTGCTTCAAATGACCCCAAAAAAAGTTGTTAATTATAAAAATTCTCAAAAAATTGCTGAACAACCAGTTTTACTTCAAAACCGTCATCAAAACAAATAAGCAAAAAGCCGACTGGTTACAAGTGTTTTATTCATCAAAATCAAATTACATATCTGTATTTTGAATTTAACAATACATTCGTCTTTAAAAATAATTGATAAAAGTCAGGACATCCATTTATGTCTTCAAAGAGGACTTTCACTACTCACACGAGCAGTCCCCGTGCTTTATGGTGAGCTGCGTGGACTCAGCTGCTTCGACGTCGAGCACGCTATGTGACGTCACCGTGGGCGTGTCACACCGTCGGGAGAAATGAATGGTCATCAACACAATCCTCTCAGCGCTCATGTAAGTTCACACCAATAAAACGCACATTTTACGAGCCGCTCTATGAAGGAAACGCGTTTCCAGTTGTTATTGTTGTTCTCCGATCTGAGGAGGAGCTGGCTTTGATTAGCGATGTCTGTCGTGTTGTCACCGCCGCCTGGCGACGCGCCCGGTCCGCCTGGAGCGAACCGCGGCTGAGCCGGAGCGATGTTTTCGAGCTACGCTCCTTAGCGAGCTAACTGACAGGTCGGAGTGACTAGGCGGTGGACGGGCGCCTGTTTTGGCACCCGGCGTAGTCTGGACGGGCGATGTTAAGCCTGTTTTCATCTGAATGCTGTAATTACAAAAAACGAAATAAAGCTCGGGCGGTAGCGACAGGGTTTGCAAAGGATGAACTTTGGAGACAACACCCAGGCCGGATGCAATGATATTTTCTCACAGGCTTGAACAGGATATGCTAAAATTTTAAGCAGCGATATTTCTAGATGGCTATTTTTACTGTCATCATTGAATGTTTTACGTTACCAGTACAAAGAATCAACTGCATGCTGTTGTAATCCTATAATTTAGTCATTCTGAGACAAAACGCCACCATTAAATGCCCAAAGTGAGATTAAGAGATCGACTGATGGCTCCTCTCTTCCTTCTGTCTGAATTCATTCCAGTATTTTAAACATCTTGTCACCTGTGAGGGTCTTTTTCTGATGGTCTTGACAGCTGGACAGTATTTTGTCAGACAGACTTCAATTTTTAGGGTTATTATCGTATTATGAGTAAATGGCTACTGGCTTAATATGTTATTTGTGTTCGTTGAAAGTGAAATATTTGACAAATGCTTGAGATTGATGATCGAACAGGTGTAAGAAGATATCTTGTCCTGAATCCATCCCTACGGCTGTAACACATCTAACACATCTAACTCCTCACATGTGATGAGTTTCAGATATTTTCTTCTGATTCTGATTCTAATCCTTGAAAACAAATGAGACAAATTTAAAATGACAAGTTAACCAAAACAAGTACTGTAAACATACTGGATCATACTTTTATTTATACATTAAAATTAGTGATGTTGGTCATTGTATTAAAATGTTAATGGGCTTTTTGCAGATTTCTTTTAAACCTACTGCAATGGAGGGCATGTGTTTGCCATCAGTGGTTTGTCTTGTGTTTTTCCTTTAAGCAGGATCACTGGAAAAAGTACTTTTTGGTTGATTTTTGTGGAGAGAGAGGATAAATGCTAGGAATCAATGCATTAGATTCTGGTGGTGATCTGAATCAGATTTTGTAATGGATTGTTTTAAACCTTTGCAAGGCAGAGACCATTACACATTTCTGGTTCTAACTGCATGGATACTATCTACAATGCTGAGGTTGCATTTTAAAGATAACATACCAATAAGATCTAAAGTACAACACACTGAACTGAGAAATAAGACATACATAAATATGAATAAGTGTCCAGGTCTGGTGATCCAGAATATTAAAATGTGAAGACATTAAAAAAACTACTCACTCCCTTGAGTAAAGAAATTTTAATCCAAAACATTTGCAGCTATGGAGAAATTGTAACAGAATGTGTGCTGATTCAGTTAGATGTTAAAATCCACACATCTTTAAAAGTCGCTCATCTTCAAAAAAGCCATGAAATAAGGGAGAGAGTGATGAAAGCAAAGCATCCGACATACAGTAATTAACACCATTACCCCGCCCCGCTCGGCAGCACCGGTGTGTCCTGTGGAGTAAAATGAACACCCCGTGGTGCGCAGCGTTAGCTTGTGTGGCTAGCTAAACATGAGCAGAACAGGAAAGAGATCAATTAAAGATGTTTTTTGACGTCATCAACTCGAACGATTACAACCACTCTACAATGAAGCGTTAAACTACATTGACTTTTTCAGTAACTATGCCCCACAGGCGAATGTTACATTGACCAGGCCTAAGAACGTCAGTTAGCGAGGTGCTAATTCATCCTCCTCTGATCTGCGTTAAACCTTCGGGCTCAGACTATTTCCGTCGTTAACCTCATGAATACACCCAGGATTTCTGCGTATCCCGTACAGAAGCAACGCTCTATCACAGTAAGGCCACAGCTAATCACAACGAATACACCTGTTGGCTAGTGAGCGATTTGTTTAGGTAATGGAAAGCTTTTGTGACACGTAGTAGTGTTATGGAACTAACTTCACTGCTAACTCCACTTCATTTCAGCGCGTGTTGTTGTTGTTGACCAGATCAGAAAACACGTGACTGCGTTTGGCTCATTCGTTTACATTGTTGTTGACATTGTATCGATAGATCGATATCATGTCGCATATCCTTGTTTTGATTCTACAAAAAACGGGAAATGGGTCGTGTCCTTTAGATATCACTCAGGAGGTCCACAGGAACCAGAGAGCCAGCTGGACCTGCTTCAGGGGCTTCAGGAGGCTTCAGATGTTTCACCTCCATCCAGTCTGAAACAAGTCCAGTTGGTTCTGTTTTTCTTTTTTTTCTTCTTCTTCTTGATTTACCTCGACCCAGATAACTGAGAACCTACAGAGACATACCCAGGAGATATTTGAAACCATTAATTAAAACATTGCACAATTAATTAAGCTTAAAGGCTGCTGAGGCCTGTCATGTAGCTGTTACCCCATAAAGACAAGTGTTCTCACTCACGCTATGAACCATACGCTTGTAAAAATGCCTTACTGGGTTTGTAACCATTGGATCTTTTCATTCAGTGTGTGTCTTCATTCATTTAATTCTGATGAGACGTTCAGTGTTTGATGTCCACATGCTGATTCTTAAATTGTGAGAAAATTATTGCCCATGTGGTCAAATAGATGTGGTCACATGTCATTGACTTACTTGAATTGCATGTGAAGTTTTTAATATATTACCTAATAAATGTCTTTTATGTACTGAATACTGCACATTTTAGACAGGGCTTTTATTGTGAGGAGCCCAAGGCGTATCTGTACCAACGTAACCTGACAAAGTAGCTCCAGTATTTGGAGAAAGGCTTCAGAATCAAACTCCACTGCAAGGCATGATGGAAAATATTTGACTCGGCTCCCATCTTGGATCAATAATATAATATTTTGATTCGACCTGCGCTTTTGTTGTTGATGTTGATTTGGACATGCTTTTTATTTGTTTCATGTGATTTTCTGTGACTTTTATCAGGTTGGATATATTTAGAAAATAGCACACATGCTGCTCATCAGCTTCATGTTATATCTGGTAGTTGTAGTTGTCAGTGTATGAATTCCATGTGTAAGCCATGAAGCATCATGAAGTTTACATTTGTTTATTGTCAGGCCCAGCATTCAGGTCATTTAATCAGCACATATAATTTTTTATACAAAGCACTAATGCTGAGATCAAGCTTTCTAATGCTTTCTAGTAGACTGTCCTGTCATGAGAGCATCATCAAAGCTCAATTACTGGCTACTGAGTACCAGATCAACAGATTAGTCTTTATTGACAGTTGTTTATTTGGGTCCTCGTCGCTGTCATGAGCCAAACCGCCAGTCTGCCTGGGGTTCAAATGGCGAAGCACCACTACTGGATTGTTAAAGACATTTTGCCGCATATTACAGACAAGAACATTTATGAGAGACTCCGTTAAAGCTGCGTTCATAGCAAACTGCATCTCATGATGTCTTGCCTTTGTTTTTGTGTTGTTCTTTCCAGCATGTGATTTTTCTAAATGTTGATGGACAGAGATGAATGCGGTTTGACGGGTGTCACACCAGAGTTCCATCTGTAACCTTTACCCATTGGAAACCGTGTCGGGAAGCAGCGCGGGTCAAGCCTTTTCCTGTGTTACTGAAGTGTCAAATGATTTGCTGATGACCCCATCTGAAGGTACGTTGGTCTGCAGTTTGTTTTTAAAAAAAAAATTAAAACTATTTTTCTAAACAGATCTTCTGTTACCTGTTTGTGCTTTATCAGTAAAAATAATAAAGGATGTTTATCTACTATAAGAAAACTACTGACTTACATTTTCTGATAATACAAAGTCGTGTTGTGCTGTTAAAGTGTGACCATTTAGACCCACTCCAAGTTGCCGTTTTGCAGATATGTTTCTATGTGATGCAAATGAAAGCCTAAATGTTGACAGACATGCAGGATGTAGATGTGTGACCTTGGAGGACTGCATGGACAGAGAGTGATATGCGAGTGTTGGCTGACCCACTTCGAAGAGAACACTCTGCCCTCAGCTCAGAGGAGTCAGATTCCATTGTGTTATCATTGTAGATGAAGGATGTAGTTCAGTGTCGGTGTGGTGCTTTGCTGCCGTGTCTTTTCTACAGTTTCTATCTTACTAAGTGATAAACTGCACCCAGTCTTTGTGACCTTTACTTCTGTCGGGATGGTTTTCTGAAGGAATGATTTTCAAACTAATGAAGGTTTTAAAGGATGAAGCTCAGCGTTGAGTCAGGGTATAGGCTGTATACAAAAACTGAATGTGACCTGTGTATTGTGGTGATGGTAAGATTTGTTTTCGGGGGGGGGGTTCATGAAGTTATCATGTGAGTTCGCATGGGAAGTCACATTCCCCAGAGTGGAAGGATGAGTCTGGGATGGCAGGTTAAAAACGGTGATCCCAACTCTGATCCCGTCTCTGATCCCGTCTCTGGAGCATCTCTATCAGAGATGCTCCAGAGACGACTTCTCACTTTGGGAAAGAGCCTGTTTAGGTGCTCAAAGACTAAATGAGGAAAAGCTTCAAAGCTTTTTCCTCTTATTGAAACGCTTAATCACAAATGATAACATATCGAAGCGGGCGACTGGCTTTCCTTATTAAAAATAATAGTAAACCAGTGTGATCTGTGACATCTTTTCTGATGTATAAACTGCAAACAAATATGAACTTTGAATGTTTTTACTGTTTATGACTAACCAGAGAGCACTGATGTTGCTTTGTCTCTCTCAAGCATACAAAGTGTCTGATCCATCTTAAAACTATTCAGGCTTGAGTTGTGAAGTTGAATGAAATTCAATTTATTAGTGTTAATGTTGTAGTAGAATGAATTTCTTCAGGAGACAATGGGCAAACCTGTAAATGAAAAGATGACGGTTTGAGATGCTAATCTCACTTTGATAATATTATTTGGCCATAAGAGTGAAATAACTGCAGGTCCACATGCTTTTAACTCTAATTTAACTCTATACGTTTGCACTCAAGGATAGCATGACCAAAGACAAATGGAGGACAGGAGCGTCTTCCTCTTTAAGCCTCTCGTCTGATGTATTGTTGCTTTAAACATCCATTCTTACAGAGGGGAAAATTTGTCTTCAAGTCTGATTATTTCTATGTGTTGGTTTTGAATCCCTTCCTTTTACTTCAGTGGTGAGTATTATTTATTTATTTTTATATATTTCTGCTTGCTGTAGCCACCCCTGAGTTGTGAGGCAGTGGAGGAGAAGCTGGACTGATGGTAAGCTCTTGCTCACTCTCTGTCTCTTGTTCTACCTTCCTTCTGTCCAACTTTCTAACTCCGTATTTCTAAAAGTTTTGATACAACTGGTCGTCTGAGAACCAAAGACCTGGACTGGTTCTTTACATTTCAAGAATTAGTCTTGTTATGAAATGTGATGTAAAAGTGGACTGTGCTGCTGCTGCGGATGATCCTTTAACACCTTATTCAGACGAGAATTAGTTCACGCTCACTATCCATTTAATATATTATTTGCATTTTTCACACTTGGTAGCCCCTTTATTTTCCCCATCCAAACACTCACACATGATTGTCAATTTAATTAATGAATACTTTCTGAAATGTAATTTCCCCTTATTGTGTGGTCTTTTCTGCAGTTTGGATTAAATATTCAAAAATACATGCGATAGAAAGTGATGTGTTGTGTAACAAATGAGGGCATTTCAGAAACTGTTCCCTAAGCTTGTTTATTTTGTAGACTTTGTGTTCTTGCATTACCGGCTTGGCGCTGTCAGACACACCACACGCTCTTCTGATAAAACGGATAGCAATTGTACTGCGTGAGCAGAGATGATGAAAAACATTCAATCATGAATAGTCGGCTGTGAAGGATTGTCGACAAAATCAACAAGAAAGCGAAACAAGGTGGTCTCGTCTGCGTCAACCCAGTTTTTGTTGCTTTGTGTTTATTTCTATTGTACTGCTGGTTGTTCTGTTCACCATTCACTGCTGCATGTTCACTTTATTTTCCTTTTGTGGTAGACAAGCATGACATTGAGCCAAACCGCAGACGCATATGCACTCAAAAGACCCAACTGAACGCCATCCCCGCTGCTTCTCGACTCTGAGCAAGTCGCTGAGAGAGGGGGGGGTGTTGACGGGGCGTAGCTAGTCCCTTGCACCCCCTAGTATAAACCTCACTGTGAAACTGGAGGTCTCTGATGGATCAGGGCAGTAGTGAGCAGAGTCCAGAGGAGCCGGATGCAGGAGGCCGACTGGAACCTGAGGTCGGCAGGAGGGCGTCGGAGTCGGAGCATGGCTTGTCCAAAATCACCCATAATGCCCTGGAGAACATGGGCGCATTGGGCCACGGCCTGAAGCACTTTTTCCAGCCACAGCGCCGACGTTCCTCCGTTTCCCCTCATGACTCTATCTCGTCCTGTTCAGGCGCCCCTCCCTCCGAGCCCAATGAAGCAGGGTCAGAAGTAGGGGATGCTCCTGCCTCCTCTCTCCTCCTTTTGGATTCTGACAGCACTGCCACTTCCGCCCCTCCTGCAACTCTGAGCCGTGTTCTGCAGCAGATCAGAGGCGCGCCACCAATTATGAAGCGAGGCACCAGCCTGCAGAGCCGCCGCAGTAAGGTGGGGGGTAGCGCGGAGCCACCCCAGAAAGGAAGCCCTCAGATCCATCGACGTAGCACCCATGAAGCTCTGCTGCAGGCTGGACGCCCACGCTCGTCCTCCACCACAGACACGCCCAGCAGCCCAGCGCTAGCTGACATGCTGCTGACCTCTGGCTACCACTCAACTGAGGAGCCGGACAAGGTGAGAATCTCAGGTCCACAGCGTCGTTCAGGTGAGAATTTAAGCCACAGTCATGGAACAAGACATTCCTGACAGAGGGTGACACGTTCCAGCCTGATATCAGTGATGCATTAAGAAAATGTAACTGTTCTGTATGCTTTCCTTTTAACATAGTGGCACACGCTGTTAGAATGCCACCGTGTAGGTGGAGGTGGGCATGGCTTTTAAAATGCAGTAAAAATAAATATCGATTCTCCCATCACCCTCTTCTGATGAATCAAATCTGAACACATAAACATGAGTCACTCTCCTGGAAGCAGCACGACTTCACCTTCTCCATTGTCTGTCTCACACAACATTAGCTCAGAAAACATAGGAAAAAAAAGTTGCTTTTATAGCTTCACATGCCGCATATTGAAATACGGATTAAAAATGTGGATTAATGTGTTACAACTCTTAATTCACTTACGCCAATGTAATTTTTGTTTGTACGCCACACAGCATGATGGGGAAAAAGAGGACAAAAACAACAACTGATGTCAGCCATGAATATTAGCAGCCGTATACATTATTCACAGTGATCACTAGAATAATGACAAACTCTGTCATTGAAATATGTTCAGCATATTGTAAAGCCATAAGAACTTTCCCAGATCATGCGTAGTCCAATCATTTCACAAACTAAGTTATTATTTAATTGAATTTGATCCTAACTTACATTCAGGGATTACCCATTTAAGAACAAGTGCACTGTGTTTGCAACTGGGTTTTACAAATTAAAGATAAAACAGAGCCATGCATGAAAATAAGTGCCAGAATGTAAAAAAGTAAGTGAATAGTGTAAATGAGTTGAAAGGCTGCTAGTCGTTCAGATGATGCTGTGTGAAGAGAGGAGCTGTTGGCAGTGGGAGGTCAGAGATTGCCTTTGAGTGGTCGGTCACTCTGTGCTTTAAGCCTGTCTAAATTTAGCTTTTGCTGTCTCAGAGTACTTCAGGTCAGAGAATGCTTGCAGGGCTAAACAAACTCAAAATGATGGGATGATTGATATTTTTGTGACAGGAAGACGGGTAAAGATACTCGTGATGTATTGGTTTAAAAAACCCATTTCAAACAGGGCCTCATTTAAAGGGGTTCAAAACAATCAGACGTTAAGATGTGAACGAAACCTGAGGCATGAACGGAATAGGGATGTTCTTTACACTATTGGGCCACTGGAGTACAGGACTGGAAATCAGTAGTATAGCAAAGTTGTTCTTGTTGTAAAAGAGTTCAAAAACTATTTCTGAGAGCTCTACAGTGTTCAGATCTGTTACATTTTTAAAAAAATCTTGCACCTATGTTCACAAACTAGTCTGATCTGTGGAAAAAAAACTTCCACTATCCCCAGCGTCTCGAAAAGACAAAATCCCTTTGTGTTCATTTGTAAGAGTTCTACCTGTCCTTCGTCCTGTTTTTGTGCCTTCGGGCTCTGATGACTGAGTGTGTGGCTCAAAAAATAGACAAAAGTCAGTTATGTTTTAAAAAAAAAAGTCTTTAGAATTACCATCTGCCTTTCTGACTGAGCACTGACTGATGGCGGACTACTTGTCCAGTAGGCAGGATTTAGAGGGATCGAGGTGCACGAATGGAATGCATTATTATTTAAATACTAATGAGACGACGTGTGATATTTTGGTGAATAATCGCCCAAATCCTTTTTTGCAGAGGGTTTTAGTATTCTCCAGAGTGCACCATGTTGCTCTGCATTGCTTCAGTAGGACCACTAACAGACAAACCAAACAGTGAGAGGGAGACAGATGGGGCCTGTAGTGTTTTTAGTGACAACTGTTGGTGAGATGAGGGGTGTTCAGTTGTGTTAAAGCAGCGATCACACCACCAGATAAATCTTAGACACTAGACAATCAATAAAGTTTGAGTCTTCAGATTGTCTACATGAAATGTTTTTGTACAGTACAGCTCATTACCTTGAAATGACATGTTCATATTAGATAGATCCATACACACTACAGATAGCATTCTTACCATTTAAGCTTTCTTAAAATTTCCTCTGTTTACTCTATTTTAAGCAGCTGGATCGTGTCGATGGTTCAGGTCCTGCTGTGTCACCCAACGCCCCCCCCTGTGCTCAGGATGGGTATGACGTAGTCGACTGCACCCCGGATCCCCAGCGAACCAAACAGGCCATCGCCCAATTACAACAGAAGATTCTAAAGCTCACAGAACAAATCAAGATCGAACAAACTGCCCGTGATGACAACGTGGCCGAATACCTGAAGCTGGCTAACAATGCAGACAAACAGCAGAGTGCTCGCATCAAACAGGTGTTTGAGAAGAAAAACCAGAAGTCGGCTCAGACCATCCAGCAGCTGCAGAGGAAGCTGGAGCATTACCACAGGAAGCTGCGAGAGGTGGAGCACAACGGCATACCGCGCCAACCCAAAGACGTTTTCCGAGACATGCACCAGGGGCTGAAAGATGTTGGCGCCAAGGTTTGTGCTCTTAATGCCTCCTCTGTTCTACCGCTGCCAGATCCCACTAATGTAAAGACCGCTGTGCCGAGTCACTCACAGCAGGTCTGTTACACATACCTCTGTTACTGGTGTAATGCTGTACCGCTGTGTGCTCCTTGTGTAGTTTTCATGCTAATGTTACACGTGAGGGGGCTTTCTGTGGCGGTACCTGTGCTGCCAGTTGACATTTTGGGACACACACAGGTAATTTATTATTTCTTTAGAGCTAACTGTATGTATTCTTCTCTTCATCAGGCTTGCAAGCTGCTGTTTTTTATGAATATGTGTCAGGGTGTTCGCCAATCACAGTTAAAAGCATTCATTACATGGAGCATGAGGTCAAAAATACAAAGTTTTGTCCATTAACAGAATAAAATTTGTATAAATTTTTGCAAAACTACAATTTTAGGTGTTTTCAGATTTATTATGATTCTGACAGACTGACAATACCCACCGGCAGTGCTTACGTCCCTGATTATTTCTGCACAATCTGTCTCACAAACTAGAAGTCTTAGCTTTACCAAATCTGTCCCATAAATCAACCATGATGTAAAGTGTGTGGGGTGATCAGTTTATTTAATTTCAATTTCTTTAAATTTTCCATGGAACAATGATTTGAAGGTGTCTACACTCAAAATAGTATACAACTCTTGGGTTGTTAGAGGAAGAGAGGATATGTTATACACTGACGAATTTGTGATCCCACTTCTTGCCACACACACACACTGGGAGGCAGTGTAGCAGTTATCTAAAGCAACATAAAGAATTTTATTCATGTGTTTATTTTTATTACAATGAGTTATTTGCTTCTGTTAGAATTTTTTTTTGTCAATCAGGTTGTAAATTCTAATTTAATGCAAAAAAAACCCCGCTTTGATCCAAATCCAAAGTTTGTTTGAGACTATTTAGCTGATGGTGATGAGATTTTAGCTCATTAATTACATTTTGAAACCGATGCAGATAAATGTAATGCATTGAAATATATCTTTCCATAAAGCCCGTGTTTAAACCACACGCCATAAACCCATAGCTCTTGTGCTACAATCCCAGCTTTACACTGTATGCTGACCTGCTCTTGTTCCTTTCAGGTGACGGGTGGTCTCTCCAGTTTCTCTCAGGCCACTCACTCTGCAGCTGGAGCTGTCGTGTCTAAGCCAAGGGAAATTGCGTCCCTCATCCGCAACAAGTTTGGCAGCGCCGACAACATCACAGCCCTGAAAGACTCCATGGATGAATCCCAGGGAGAGGAAGGAGTCGGTGCCGGGGGGACGAGAGCCCTCGGGACGGGACAGCTGCAGTCCAGCCCAAAGTATGGCAGTGATGACGACTGTTCTAGTGCAACTTCTGGCTCTGCAGGAGCCAACAGCATGACTGGAGCCCCTTTAGGACCCCCCAGCTCCAAGGGCAATACCCTAGATCACCAGGCTACAGGCTTCGATGCTATAGTTCACGAGATTCAAGAACTCCGTGAAAACCAAGGTCGACTGAAGGAGTCATTTGAAAACTTGAAAGCCCATTATCAGCGTGATTACACAATGATAATGGAGGTCCTGCAAGACACGGGATACAGGTATCGTATCACGTCCCATGCACTGCAGGATGGTTTGTTTTCGTGGGTGTCTGCACGTCGTGTTTGTGATGTACCGTTGTCTCTGCTATGCAGGTGTGAACGTTTAGAAGAACAGCTCAATGACTTGACAGAACTCCACCAGAATGAGATTCTGAACTTGAAGCAGGAACTTGCCAGCATGGAGGAGAAGATTGCCTACCAGTCAAATGAAAGAGCGAGAGACATTCAGGTAAGCCTCTCCAAAATAAAAACCCCCAAAACAAAATAAAATAATTATCCTTGGTGTTATTTCACTAACAGTTTTGCATGTGACCTGTAGGAGGCGCTGGAGGCATGTCAGACACGCATCTCGAAGATGGAGCTGCAGCAGCAGCAGCAGCAGGTGGTGCAGCTGGAGGGTTTGGAGAACGCCACAGCACGGACTCTTCTTGGCAAACTCATCAACGTGCTGCTAGCTGTCATGGCGGTCCTGTTAGTGTTTGTGTCCACGGTGGCGAACTGCGTCGTCCCTCTGATGAAAACGCGCAGCCGCACGCTCTCCACGCTGCTCCTCCTGCTCGTCCTCGCCTTCCTCTGGAGGCACTGGGATGCTATGTCAGAATATCTGCATCGTTTTCTTCTCCACTCCAGATGACCGAGTTGGAGTGGCTCGTAGTCGTGAAGGGACAGGGTACTGAGCTGGTGTGGAAAGGCAGGACGCTGACTGACAAAGGGAGATGAATCTCAATCGTCCTACCTTGTCTTCCTCTTACACAGCTTTCAAAATTTTCACGAGGATTGCCTCAGAGGCTTGCCACTTTATCACTTTATGAATTGTGTTTTGAGATGAGTAAAACAGGTAAAGAAGAAGGTGGAGAATGGGGAGGATGTTTTGTATTGACTTTCTATTTGTGCAATTGTGTCACAAGCACATGCTGTAAAAGGGTGAATGGTGCACGGGTGAAGGATTGGCTGAGAGGACTGCATCCTTGTTTTTTCCTCTGGTCTGAGTGAATTTGTTTACATGTGGAAAATTTATTTCTCATCAGATAACAGTTTTAATACTTTTGAACTGGTTTAAGTCATGTTGTTTTGAACTCACTGCTATTTTTAATAGAACGGATTGATGTTTCTTTTTTTAAATGTTCCTTTAACTGTAATGAGCCAACCACATCTTGTTTTTGTAAGTCCACTCTTGTTCATTCAATTTTTCAGATCTGATTTCTTTCCGTTTTGCTGCAATCGTTTGATAGTTCAGCCTGTCTGACCAACTCATCTCCCTGCTCGCTACCCTCTGAAGAATGTGGTGCTTGCACATCGGTGACGTTGCTTTCAAACCAGACTTGTCACTGGATCATGCAGGAGCAGGTTCATGACTTGTGTACTTTGGATGTGTGAAGTCAGTAACACTGGTTCTGCCACAACCAGGATATCACTATCAAGACTGTTTCGGAGCTATGGCCCTGTTCCCGAGGCCAAATGGATCCTTCTCTCCTGGTGGTTTTTCACAGAAGAATAATCTATGAACTTAACATACTTGAAGAGCAATCAAAAAGCTCAAAGACTCAGTGCTTCCGTACTGTTTCTGTTAGTGACAATGAAATAGTAATACTTTCTAGGTTTTTTTAAGACAAATAAATTTGCTGTTTTAAAAATGATCAAGTTCAGTTTAATCAAGAAGTTGTACATGACGAATGAAAATAATCCATTTAAAAGAACACTGGTGTTTAAAGGTTTTAAAGTCACTAGTGAGGCTTTATCTTGATCACACCTCAGATCTAGGAACTTTAAATGGTCAGTGTGGTCTTGTTACCCTCAAGATTGCTCATAAAGGGTGAAGAGGGCAATAATTTCAGTCTGAATTTTCCAACCAGTAGAGGGCAGGACTGGTTTTATTCTGGGTTTCATAGTTATGCACAATGTTAAAGGGGGTCAGGGATTTCATTTGTGGTTTTGAGAACAAGTCATGAAAACTTCTAAATTTAAGTGAAAGGAGTTTAATGGAGACAGTTTTGACCAGTGGTTTTAGTGAAGGAGAGAACTAACGCATTGACGGTCATAACTGACTGATCAGATATTTTGAGTTACTACAGCATGAAAGGTTGGTGGATATCATGAAAGTGGAACGCAGCATCATGTCAATGTCTGCAAATTGAGTACTTTAAATCCTCCCTTTAGATTTAAATTAAAATGTTTCTAGTTTGAATACAAGTTCTGATACAGCACTCAAAATTTGGGAGGAGAGGCCCAACATTAAGTTCAAACCCATTCTGATAGAACAGAGGCATCATACAAATCAAAAATAAAGATTTTATTGCAACACAGACAATCCATATAAAATCAGTTAAGAGCTCTAGAGTTATGCAGCAGTCTTCTTCCCCCTTCCCGTTGCTTTAGCAGCAGAGGCTTTACTACCTTCCCTAGTCTTCTGGGATGCAGCTTTCGGTTTGGCTGAAGCAGAGGCTCCCTCGTCTTCCTCTGCAGTTCCTTTGGTTTTACCCTTTGGCTTCTTTGCTGGAGCATCTTTTGAGGTAGCATCCTCTTTTTCCTTCTTAGACTTTTTGGGAGGATTTGAATCCTGAACATGGAAAAGTCAAGCACACCACTCACGCTTGGAACTACAATTTTAGCATCAGGTCATGACTTCAATAGGATAATTGGAGTAAATATATTAATCTAAGACCCTGTAGTCCCTTTTATTATAAATCAAACTTCAGATTTGATGTGCACACCATTAAAACAGGGTTCTAAGGGCCGTCTTAAAATGGACAAAAACCACCTCCACCCTAGCCTAAAGGTAAAAGATCATTTTTAGGCCTTCAAAAGGAAAAATAATGCTGGTAAAATAACTTATTTGAGGGGAAAATAAATATTTGTCCACCACAAGCATTCTCACCTCTTGTGACTTGTGTTCTTTAGCAGCCTCTTTCTTCTTAGTTGCACCTTAAAGATGTCACACTGAATTAAAATCAGAAGGGCGTACTGGAGATCATTTTACCAGTTCGTTCGTACCTGCTTTTGGAGACCTCTTGACGCGCTCCTTTGCCGTTTTAGGCGCTTTCTGCACGTTTGGGTCTATATTCTCACTGTTTGGCTTTGTCCCCTTTTCTTTAGGCGGAAGCTTTGACACATTGAGGGAGAAGTGATTATGATCGATCTGAATCGATAGGGATATGTGTAGACTTGACATCTTACCCTAAACCTTCCCACCGCGCCTGTGACCACGCCGGACTTGACAGGACGCACTAAGGTGCCCGTCTCCAGACCTTTCTTCAGGGCTTTCCGGACCAAGTTCTTCATTCTTGACTCATCGACTGTGGGATGTTTGTCCTTGATATAATTCTGGATCGCTATAAACGAAACGCCTTTGCGCGAATCCAACGCGGTCAGCGCCTCTTTGACCATGATGGCGGTGGAGGGATGGGTGGCAGGTTTACGCGCTCTTACACCGCCTGGAGAAGAAACATTTACGCACATGTTAATTTACTAAAATGTTGTGAGCGTTGACACTTTACGGTTTAAAAAACCCCCCAATGGGTTCATATTCTCACTTATTGCCCTCTGACCTGGTTTCTTCTCCACCGGGACGTCGCCGGAGGGCGGTGCAGGCGGGGCGGTGGGGTCTGACACGGGCTTTTTAGGAGGCATCGCTGAGGACCCGTTTCATCAGATCACACACACACTCACACACACACAACGGCAGCGTCACGGCCAAAAACACGCGACACGTGGACGTCCACGGTTCCGTTTTTAAGCGGTCGCTTCCGGGATTATGAGCCCAGGTGAATCAGATGTCAGCAGGTGTCTTTCATTACAGGTGTAAATGAACCACATCCGGGTATCGCCGGCGCCCTGAACGGTCACTGGAATAGAGACGACATCATCACCATGTAGTTCATTAAAATCAAACTGTCCTGCTGTTTATTTAAGAGTATAACCTTTAAATATTTCTTAATCTATAATAATTACCTATTTGAATATGTAAGATGAAAATACGTATGGATGAAAATAAATATTTAGGTTTGTAAAATGTAAATGTTATTTTTTATAAATATAATACTCCCTAAAGGGAATTTGATGCGATAAAAAAACAACAGCTGATGGGCAAAATATGTAAATAAAGCATCACATATAGGTAAATTAATTTATTTTATGTGAATAAGTAATGGTCCTGTCTACACATCCATCTCTAAAAGGCAGGAGGATTTCGTGGACGTCGGTACTTGTACCTCTGACAGGTGATACAAGCACGTCTTAAATATTTGAGCACTTCGTTTAATTAATGAGACAAAACCTAATTCCTGCGGGAAGAACCGTCTCCGGTGGAACGGCTGATATGTGGTGGGTTTACGCCCCCTGCTGGCGGGCTGGTGCCATGTCCGGTCGGGTCTGGGTGTTGGGTTTCACTGTCTGGATCCAACTGGCCTGAGTTGGAGCAGGAGGTGATGATGGTACTTCAGATTTAGTTCTGGGTCCAATGTGTGTGTGTCTGTGGCCTGCTGGCACACTGAATCTCTTCATATTTGCTTTCATGAGAAACACGCAATGAGAAACACGCGTGTGTTAAATTTCCACAGTGATTTTTCCATCATGACCACAAGGTGTGCCTGTGCACACCTTGTGGTGGTCACCTTGTGGTGGTCTCTGTAATGTTGGTGCCAGAGACCACTGGACTTGATCAGCATCTTTTATTGCCTCATGTATGTCCTCTCCCGTTGTGTGTGTTTAATAGTGGTGTTACACTCAGCAAAGAGCTCCTGATCTTTGTGAAGGAACCTGACACACACACAAACACTACAACTCATCAATGTCCACAGATATGCACGGTGCTCTCTGAATAGCTGCATAGAGCTGTTAATATTTCTGATTTTCTGGTTGCTGTTGAAGCTGACGTTGGGGAGTTTTTCCACACATCTCATCTTTCTGTTTTCCCCCAAACAAAATGTCAACAACAGCTTTTAAGCACTTCTTCACAACTGTTCCATCACTAAAAGATTTTTTATGTTGCCCCAAACTCCACCATGCCTTTAGTGAACATTCGTTTGCATTTTTTGCGTTCATTTTGCTCTCAGCTCGGACTTCAGGGGATAATTCTGCGCAAAAGATCTGTCCTTTGTTTCATAGTGGCGCTTCATGTTACCACTTTTAATTAATGCTACGTGTTCAGACTATATGAGCTGTCCCACTTCCTGGTACGCTGACAGCGCAGGGTACACAAATGATCTGATTGGCTGAGTGGAGCTATTACCGTATGAACTGGAGGAGCAGCACCCGCTGTCTGTAGCCGCGAACTGTAAGTAAAAATGCGCCGAGAAAATCTACCCTCACGAATTTATCATGGAGTGGTCACGCGTCCGGACAGAACCATCACGTGGTCCGGATCGCGGACGGCCATTTGGTGACCCCTGCCCTGGAGGGGCAATTGAATTGCATTATTGATACGTTTATATCCTTTTTTAAACCCTTAATTTACCATTAAAAGGCAAGGTACACACACATACGTGCAGAAACAAAACAACTCAAGGTGTAAATGGAGGAAGGAAAATATTTCTTTGTATTTATTCATCAGCCTTCTTTAACATGTGGTTGAGAGTATGTGGCCACCTGGACAGATTCATGGATACATCAATATAACGTTCTGTGATCTACATGCATCTTCAGCTTGTCTGAGGTCTTCTGCTTTCAAACAAGGACAAACTGGCAGAGTAAAGCAACTTCCAAGGTTTTTTTTTCTTCATCATGTTATTAATGACATTTAAAAGAATATGGTACTAAAATAAACTGATAATATTCAAAGAAATAAATCTATGATGGCATTGTCAACTCTTTTTATCAAGTTACTGGGAAAAATATAAACCACCAGCGTCATCATTATATGTCAAAACTGCATTTTACATTCCAGACTTATTACGTAGATTTATTTATCAACAGATTTCTTTCGTCTGTAATTCTTGTTAACAGCAAAGAAACTAACATTACTATCGGCCTTTGGACCTGCATCACACTTTGACAGGAAATCCTTGTACTCCTCAAGTATTTTTTAAATGTTTTGTTTTTAAATACTGGTACCATTCTACATTTATTCCTCTCATTTAATTTCACACACATTCAGACTCTGTGACAAACTATCAGTCATGTGATTCTCTGAGCAAAGTCACCCAGCATTTGTTTTCACTCTCATTTTCTTTTTCCACATCATGTTGTGTATGTTTTCTGCGTTAATGGATGTGTGTGTCTTGGTGTTATATAAAGTAGAGTGCTGCCTTTATGAGTAAATTCATTTCAGACTGGCCATGTTCACTACGTGGGTTTAAGCGTCTTGTTGGATTAGTCCTTAGTGGGGTCCAGTCACCTGCTGATCATCACTGACATCAGAGGAAGCAGAGCTGCTGTCAGAGCGCTGGACAGGCGTGTAGCTGAACCACACTCCATGGCGTTTTCCTGCAGATGACATGAAGTCAAAATATCAAAACCAATTCATGTAAACAACAACGCTGGTCACTCATTTCAGAGTTCCTGTGCATGTTCACCAACTTTACAGATGTAGCTGCATGTCTATCTGTAAACAGACAATTTGGGGTTCATTTTAAACTTGATTTCATGTAAATAAGTTCAACAGTTTGACTCCTTCCTCCATTGGATTTGCTGAATTATCAATCCTCTTATTGATCGATCTACAGTATTTATAGTCTTTGGTTGTGATATTTATGAAATCCTGAAATGATGTTACTGTTATTTATAATTACATACTCTTAGCGTTGTTAATTGTTTAGCACAGATCATTAACTTACCATAAAGACTGCAAACAGGAATAATCTTCTCCGTTTAAATTACTTTCAGTTTAAAGTGTTGTAGCTGGGTTTTTTTTTTTTAAATTCATACAAAACCCAAAATTGATATTCTACTTCTTTATGTTCACTCAGCTTGAATCGCCTCACAGAAACAGAGTCTCATACCTCAGGGTGGAAAGGATGACATGATTCAGGCTTCTTTCTGTCTTTCTGAAATTTCAATCTGTCACATTTCAGTGACTCGTTGTGTTCACAGGCGTTAAGGGTGTGAACATATAATCAGAATGAACACACACACAATTAATTTATCAGTATGATCCAACTAATCATGCTTATGGATCAAGTTTCTACATATCAAAACTTTGAAAGGATATACATGATCTCAATGGGATCCATTGTTACTGGTGGAGCGCTGCTGCAGTCACACTTATTATCCACAACAACCATGAAGAGGTTGCTGCTGGGAATCTGTTGTATGACAAAAGATCTGCAGCCAAAAAGACACAGGAACTGGAATTATAATGCTGTTCTATGAACAGTTAGTCTGCAGTAAAACTTAATTTTAGGTAAATATTGACATCAGGAGGCCTGATTAACTCTTTCAGTTGTAAAGCTGTACCTGACACAGGCTTCACAATCGATGTTGCCTGTTGTTTCTTTGATGGTGCGTTCAGAGACAAAGGCGGGATATTCGGTGTCACACGGCACCATCATGGTTTTACCCCGAGGTCTCTGAGCTGGAGAGGAAACACAACAAGTTGAGAAATCTTCATCAAACTAATAACACCAAAGAAAACGGGTTCTACAAGTTCAGGACATCTTACCTACAACACAACACAACACAACACAACACAACACAACACAACACATCTCTCTCTCTCTTTGACACACAAACACTTCGGTCACCTTTAACTGTCAGATCAATGTTCCACCAGCTGTACAGGTTAAATTCTAGCAGGAAGCTAAGGTCAAAAACAAACACAGTTAAAAATGAATGATGATTTAAGATTGTTCTAAATATCACCCACATTATCACATGATGCAATTATTGAACAACGTGACATCTAAATTCTAAATACTTCTAAAGGATTTTGTATTATTCTTACATGACGAGTTCAGTCAGGAGCCACCGAACAACGGAGAAGGGCTGAATGACAAGAGAGAAGAGGATAATAACAGTGATTAAATGATGTTGTTTAAATACAGTAAGTTTCTCAGTTTAGTTGTTGTTACACAGTATAGTGATGTTCAAGTAGATTGCAAATTGTGTTAAACTCTTGAGGTGTGTGTGCTGATGTGTGCAGTAGAGCAGCATAGAGGATAAATACGACCTCACGGTGTCTTTATATTAAATGTTGTGTCTTGAAACTTACATCTGATAATATGCGTGCGCTGTCGCTGCTCCCAGCGTACTCTCTGCAAAGAGCCTGATAGTCATACAGAGTGATCCTGAAACACACATGGAGCAGCAGAGGTTGTAGCAGACGCCATAAGACCTCAAAATAAGCATTTAAAATAAGTGTAATGCTCACAGGTATGTTGAGTCTCTGACCTTTTGAAGGACCCCATTTGCAGAAGTTTGTTCATAACAGCACCTTCCACCTCTCCAAAGAAGAGCCCTGTCTGAGAGAGAATGTGTGTCATAGCACACAGGCACATGGCTTAGGAAGAGCCAACAGACGCAGGTAGTGAAAAAGAAGGCAAATCCGTACAGTTCTGTAGTTCATGATCTTCTTATACAAGTTGTATCAGGAGGCAAACAGATTAAAGGTTGTAATACGTCACTGTAAAAACACCGCATTACAAGTAAAATTCTTGTATTTTAAGCATTTAGACATCATCAAAATGTATTGTAAATATGTGCACTGAGAGAATTTCATCTTCATTAAAATGGTTTTACCATCACATTTGATGTTTTTGGATTAATATTGCTGCAACAATAACAAGAACCAATGCAGTCACAGACTGCAACATCCTGCGACACCCCTGAATTCAAAATTTTACCCTGACCTACTTGCATAGGTCAAAGATCAAAGCTAGTGCTCTGACCTACTGTCATTGATCAAAGCACTAGCTTTGATCTACGGTCTTACTCACACTGGCCTGCTCCCTCATCTTTCGATCTTATCTGGTTCCTGAGTATACAAAAGTTGAAATTTGACCTTGACCTATTTTTCTCAAGGTCACGGTCATCATCTCATTTTCATCCCCTTTACTTCCCGAGTAATGTGCTTTTTGTGTCATCTTTCTATCTGCAATGGTTGCGAAGATATTTGGTGGACAAACGGACGGAAGAACACACGAACACTGACAATTACAATACATCACCGCTTTGTATTATGCATTATGACATCACAGCAGGAAAATATTTCAGATGTGTTTCAGTTTTCTGATATTATATGGCTGAGACATCATGTAAATAAGTAAACAGTACCTGAGATTGTTCTTCCGTGACAAGAATGAAGCCATTGTTGTCAATGAGATAACAGTTAACATCCTGTAAAAGGGGAGAGAAAATAGATTATTTAACAAAAAAAAAAATCTACCTAATTGAGATCCAGACTTATGTGATTGTTCTTACCTCGCTATCACAGCTGATGCTACATTTTCCATCTAGTGCTGTACACTGAGTACAAAACATCAATACTTAAGAAGTTTTGCTCCTAATCAGCAGTTCATTTTATTGTACTGCAGTGATTCTCATGCAGCTACCTGTCTGCAGGCCGTCCAGAACTTCCTCTGAAAGAACTCCAGCTTCATCTGGATGCCTACAGCTGAGAACCAGACCAAACACATAAACTATCCAGCATCCAAAAAAACGCACAGAGATTGTTTGGAGGTCTTTTACCTGCAACAATTGGAGACTTTCTGTCATCAAGGAGCTGAATGGCTGTGCTGGCCAAAACCACACTTTTATTTTCTAAAGCTTGGCAGCAAGAGATGAGCATAAAGTCAGTAGATCAGAATGCACTTTCTGCTCACTAGATGGTGCCTTTTACTTAGCAACCCCAGGTAACAGGCTCAAGACGCTCAGAAACCGCAGTTCAGTCCATTACTTCACAATAATGGAGTCCAATAAAAGGACTTTCCACAACCACACGACTCTAATAAATCTGAAATGGGTGCAGTGATTGGACATTTCAGGTTATGACGGCAGAGCTTGAATGGTTACAGTTATCATTATTAGAGCAAATGTGGTAAATGTCCTGGAGACTGATGCTTAATTCTATCTCTCTGCCAGCTGACTGAACAATGGCCACGTTAACTGCAGAGAAGCAGGGAGGTGAGCTGTGGTGCAAATCCTATCAGTGGAACCCAGTTAAAGCCATAGAAGATCACAGACACAGGGAAAAAGATTGATTAAGATGCTAAAATGTTGACTGAAAAGAAAAGTACCTTAAAGCGTACCTGATACAGAAATTTTGCATTTGATCACTAAAAATATACTGAAAGAGGTTTGTAGAATTAAGATGCAAATGATTATAGAGCATTAGACTAGTATAGCCTTGTGCAAATTCAATGCAATACACACTTGAGCTGTCCCTGTCTCCCGTCTGGCTTTGCATACCTGTGCTGATGGGAATGGAGTAGACAAATGTGCCGGGGACCTGCTCTGCCGCTCTTTTGTACCACAGAGGGAAGTGATCAGCATTGAACACACCCTCCTTGTCCTCTGCTGTCAGAAAGTCTCTGAGGAAGGACACAGAATGAAGCTGAGGCAACGAGCAAATGATCATAGATGTCAAGCACAATCAGAGCTGCACCTCTGGCTGTAAATAATGATTACAGAAACATTGAGCAACGGCACTTACTGATTGGAGAGGTGGTCGGCGGATACAAACAGATTTGTTCTCGACAGGCCGGTGCGAGTACCCAGGAAGGCGATCTCTACTCCTTTGTCTGAGTTCCTGTTGGTAAGATGTAGAAAAAACACCTGCAATCCTCTTTCAGTGAAAAAGTTAATTGAGTGTAATGTTGAGCTGAAGCTACTGTGAGTCTTCAAGAGTCTGACGTAAAATAAAGTGTGTATCTGTTGTTAATGTAGAAAACATCCCCCTTTATCATTGCAACTAAAGGACAGCACAAAGTGCTTCAAGGTGAGTTTGAAGAGGGTAAAAGATTTAAGAAAGATTCTGTTTTCAGGTGGAACAACTGAGGGAAGCAACCAAAAATACGTTCCATGTAGGTTAGAGTTTTTCAGTACTTCTGTCAGGAAATGTTTAAAAATAAACTGTGATTAAAGGTTAAAGAGTTATTAGTTTGGTGGTTCTTTAAATAATGCATGTTTTCATGTCTAAAACTATTAAATAAAGACTTTTCCATTCAGGGCCCTTTTTTGATATTGCTGATTTTCAGATATGAATATTACTTGTTTTGTGTTGTTGTGTTATGTTGTTGGCCAGGGTGATCCTTGAATCTGTTTTTTCTGTAAGTTTCTTCTACAGTTATATCAGAGCTGAAATTTTAAACCCTGAATAGAGGTTCAGATGTTTGAGATTCATCCTCCAAATTTTATATCATATTATACTTTATGTCATTACAAGTCTATTTACTTCTTCCACGTTTTTAAAACTTTGGTACCAAATTTTCTTACTCTGACTTGTTGAGGGCCAGTCCAGTCCAGTAAGCTTCCAGTGGAGCAGTGACCACAGCGTCAAACAATACTTCCTGGATCAGTTCTCTGTCACCTGCAGAGTTACAAAACAGTTTAAAGACCTGATTATGGAAAATTACAGTTGTCATTCTCCTCCACATTGGTAACCCTGGTCACAAAAGAAGGTGACTCAGATGTCTCGTACATTTCAGGTGGGGTCTGCGGCCGGTCATGAACATTTTGATGGCTTGAATTTGAGACAGGTGACGGTGCTCATGCTGCTCTTCCGTGTTGCAGTACGTCCTGTAATCCAAACAGAGAACCACTGTTACATCACAGGCCTCCAAATCCCTGATGGAACACAGAAGGATAACCTACATAATGCATGAGTGCCCACTGCCATAACCCCAGTGTTACCATTCATCTGCCAGGGCGACATCTGGCTGTTCCAGATCACGGAGCCCTGAAAAACACATGTCAGTAACGCTTCAGCAATGCCCGTCTGGGAAGTCAGATGCAAGAAGCAATCCAAAAACAAACAGGACGAAGTCGCGGACATCACTTTTTAGTCAAATTTTTTAAATAATTAACAGATTTGGAGTTAAATACCAGCATCCACTGATACATTCCCTCTAAAGAAGTACTTTCCATGACCTCTGGAGAGGGCCACTCCAACACTGAAGACACAAGCAAAGCAGAGACCAACCAGTGAGCACATTTTTTACCGCAACCGAGACATAAACTGACATAAAATCATTGAAGCAATGCCGTAAATCTTCTGCACCTAAATGGTGTTCCTTTGATGTCAGTATAGTAATAGTCGTTGTGCATCTTCAGGACACGTCTCTGAAAGAGAGGGAAGAGAAACATGGGACGGATTTGTCTTGAGACAAATGCGACAACAGTCACTGGAGAAAAGGACACCAAATGTCTTCAAGTGCAGCCTCACCCCTCGATCCACAGTCTTCTTCACCTCCATAGAGAACGTTCCTGTTTTTCTGTTCACCATAGCATTACGCAGCTAAAACATAAAATGCACACATAAACGTAAGAAAGTCAAGGCAGTCACTTACTGATCCAGCATGCCTGTCACCACCATTTTACTAGTATACTGAATAAAGTTATGTAATAACCCACGCTTACTGCACAAACCTAGTCACAGTGACAAATCAAGGCATTGTGTTGGACAGTTATGTATCGGGAACAATAAATGTGCACTGAAGAATAGGATTTTTCTAGAATACTACTTTCCAAAGCTTTAACACGTACTATATCATCTTTGTCCTCCCACTCCACCTCAGAGAGATCCACGCTGCTGTAGTTGGGCTTCCTCCTCTTCTTACCATCCTGATACTGCACACAGGAACACAGTGTACACAATGAAATGGTCCCTTCAGACTAGTGTTTAAGCACAGCTCTTATATGTCTGCTAGTCTGGTCTGATACGATGGAAACCTGCATGTAACACATAATTTAAAATTTACATATAATATAAACACTGATTCTGTGCAAACATTTAATATAAACAGGAAGCAATGATTTGCAAATCCTTTCCAACCCGTACTGATCTGACTATAGTACAATATAATGTTAAATATGTTAATGTTCAACCTGATGTTAACACTGATTTGTTTTGAAAATATAAATTTACTCCAACTTTAAACAGATGTAATATAAAATTGTAAAACTTGTGCACATTACGAAAAACACATGCTCACAGACAAACAGGAAAATTTGCATCTTAATCGAGTGTAAAAGGACATCGTCGAATGGCTGTTTGTGAATAAGGATACGATGAGGTTCACCACTTTATGAAAAACTGTGTTGGAAATAGTCCGACAGTTAAATAACATATTGTGACGTAAAGTTTTAAGCAATACAGATATTTAATTGTATTGTTGCTAAAGAATACTCCAGTAAACCAGCAAACCCAGTCTGTTGCTGCAAATGCGGTAATGTCAAGTGAAAACAGAAACCCAATGGCTTCTCTGGACCTGAGAAAGACTGACATCGATTAGAAGTGTCCTGGACAAATCCACATTTTAAATACATTATAGAAACCCTGGATGTTGTGTCCTCAGGCCTGAAGAGGAAATGAAGCATCCAGATTGTTTGCAGCATCTGTGATGGTATGGAGGGGTATGGGGGGGTTGTTAGTGCCCATAGCTCAAGTATCTACGACATTTACAGTTAGTCCTGACAGCAATGACATCCAAGGAGTCGACATTAGGGCGACTAAATCTTTACACATTTGAAAACTCTCTTCCTGTCTTTCTAAGACATTTTAAATAATCACTCATAACACTTTGCTTAGTTTGAAATATCTTTTTAATAATTCCCCAAAGGATTTGCAAATCATTTCTTTTTGTTCTTATTTCCATTTAACAGCATGTCCCAGCTTTTATCGCTCTCTGGATTTACAGATCCGTGAAGAAAGTATCCTCTGTGATCTGTTGTCCGTGTCAGCCTTAACTTTCTGAATGCTCTTAATTGTCAAGCCTTGTTTTGGAGGTTTTGCTGTGTAATTATTTAACAAGCCATCTGTGAAATGAATTCTGTTGGGCGAATTAGGTACAATTAGGATGGCTAATTTCCTAATCTGCGATCAAACAGCTCAACATTAATGCATCAAACTGAACATGTCAAACTCTGTTGCTGCTGCCACTACATGTCGCCTGATCCACAAGAAACATGAAAGTCAATGACGACAACCACAGCACAGTTTTAGCCACAAAGAGACACACAAAAAAGTAAAACAGACCAATGCACAAACACACAATTGCACAGAGAGGAATAGCACTAACACTGGCACACACAGATCCACCAGCACAGCCATAGCTCCTGAGGAACCAGTGGTCCCAGGGCCAGGGGCTGTGGTCTCTGCCAGCGAGTGTTAAGTTACCTCTGGGAAATCTCAGGCCAGTCAGCCTATCAGTGGCCTTTATCCCTGCATGCATACATCAAAGGAAAAGGTGGGGATTACAGACTATACGAGCCCTTTAAGCCTCATACCCAGGTAACACATTAGCCACTGTGTGCATTTGATAATGGAGGTGTTAAATTCATCATTTCCACAAAACATAAAGAAAAAAACAGGGTAAATTGAGGGAATGCTGTGAGACTCAAGTAAAAGTGATTGTAATAAAATGAGTTACCAAAGGCCTCAGGTCTGGGTGTGTCAGGATGTAGCCGTTGTTCGTGATCGCAAATGCGTACCCATGGATTCCCAACTACAGACACAAAACGCGATACGTGAGGCATATCCAGAGTTATTCTAAAGCAAAAGTACAGGAACAGCTGACTGTACCATATGTTTGGGGATGAGCTTCATCAGCTCCTGCAGAGGAATGTCTGTTCCTACGACCCCCAACAGAATCCCCTGGTTCTTCTGCATGAATAGATTCAAATCACATTAACATAGCTTCGAATGAACACTTCAAGACTGTTCAGTCATTCAGCAGAGGTGGAAATGTTCAGATCCGTCACATGATTAAAACACAAGTACAAATACTCCCATTCTAAATTCAAAACACACATGTTTTATCATCAAAATGTAATCAAAGAAACAAAAGTTCAAAAAAGTAATTACCGTGAGAAATATTCTCTCTAATGTTTGCATTTTACTGCTGCAGTTAACCAAGGGTATCTAATCACATCATAATAAGGTAGTTTAAAAGTCTAAATGTAGATCTCCTCCACGCGAGTGTAAAATAAGTTGTGAGGTTGTAAATATGGAACCAAAAAATCATTTCTTTACTATTTTTGCATGCATTATCTGATTTCAAGCCAAACTATGCTATAGGTCTGAAACATAACAAGGAGCTGTGGTATTTTAAATGCACTGGAAGTGATGTTTAAGGTTAATTGTACATGTATGTCAAAACTGCCCTTAAGTATAGTGATTAAGTAATTATTGAGGTTCTTAATCATTCCCGACAACTGCGGCACTCACCGTTTCATTCTTTGTGCTAAAGACAGGCATGGCCACGGTGGTCGACAGACTGGGACCAGATTTCTCTTTCATCTGAAAAATAATTTAACAATTGAGAAATGCTTTTCAGATGAATAACCCCAATGACAGGTTCAATGTGTTCTCTAAATGACAGACTAAAGCAAAAATGGAGCTTAAGAATCTTTCTATATGTAAACATAATTTATATGCCTACAGAACATATATAGCATTATTTAATCAGAAGGTGTCCTAAATTCAGAACATTGACCAACATAGTTTCACATTTATTGCACTTCTTTTTGTTGTATTCAGGGTTTAGACAAACAGAAATGTTCTGTCTTTCAAAAGAAACTGCAGCTGCTACAAAAAAATATTCTTTACAGTGATGAAAGTGACGTTGAAACAATAAATTAATTTTTAAACAAACTAATTAATTACATAACTTGTGGTAAAAAAACCAGCTGAAATAGGAGGATGGAATCATTACAAGATGACACAGCCAAAATAAATCAATTAAAATTTCAGAAAAGTAAACTGAAGATAACACTGAAGGTAACACTAAGAATCTGAGTAGTATATGAGTAGTAACCTTAATGATCAGACAGAATACTGTATCAAAAAGCAGAATAAAGATAAATTCCTGCAGGATGATATGAAGCATCTGAAGCCTCGGGTGTCAAACCTCAACCGTTTTATTCTAACAGCTTCAGAGACGTTAATGTAGACTGACATACATGAGCACATGAGCACCGTCAAAGTAGGTCTGCTATTCCCTCATCTTGTGTGTGTGTGTGTGTGTGTGTGTGTGTGTGTGTGTGTGTGTGTGTGTGTGTGTGTGTGTTTATTTGTGGCGTCATTTATGTATGTGCATGCATATAGCTTGTGAACAACAGTGTGTACTGGCTAGCATGACAAAATGAAGAATGGTGGGTTCCTAAACTCATCAGAACACACAATAGAAGGGAAAACTGGACTGTCTAGAAAGGCACACACACACACACGCACATACGCACGCACGCACGCACGCACACACACACACACACACACACACACAC